>NW_027637853.1:0-20799 GCF_951216825.1 Electrona antarctica | reverse complement strand
TCTGCAGGCCTATAAGCTTGGCTGGGGGCAGAGAAGCAGAGTCTGAGCCAGCTACAGGAAGGATGGAGGGTGTTCAGACAAGGTTTTCCAACTCCGTGCCTAAATGTCACTTTCACAGCGAAATAAGCCCAGTTCTGGCCCTGTTCACTTTTGCTTAGCAGAGTCTGTATCTTCAAAACTAGACACTCTGCAGGCCTATAAGCTTGGCTGGGGGCAGAGAAGCAGAGTCTGAGCAGCTACAGGAAGGATGGAGGGGTTCAGACAAGGTTTTCCAACTCCCGTGCCTAAATGTCACTTTCACAGCGAAATAAGCCCAGTTTGGCCCTGTTCACTTTTGCTTAGCAGAGTCTGTATCTTCAAAACTAGACACTCTGCAGGCCTATAAGCTTGGCTGGGGGCAGAGAAGCAGAGTCTGAGCAGCTACAGGAAGGATGGAGGGGTTCAGACAAGGTTTTCCAACTCCGTGCCTAAATGTCACTTTCACAGCGAAATAAGCCCAGTTTGGCCCTGTTCACTTTTGCTTAGCAGAGTCTGTATCTTCAAAACTAGACACTCTGCAGGCCTATAAGCTTGGCTGGGGGCAGAGAAGCAGAGTCTGAGCAGCTACAGGAAGGATGGAGGGGTTCAGACAAGGTTTTCCAACTCCGTGCCTAAATGTCACTTTCACAGCGAAATAAGCCCAGTTTGGCCCTGTTCACTTTTGCTTAGCAGAGTCTGTATCTTCAAAACTAGACACTCTGCAGGCCTATAAGCTTGGCTGGGGGCAGAGAAGCAGAGTCTGAGCAGCTACAGGAAGGATGGAGGGGTTCAGACAAGGTTTTCCAACTCCGTGCCTAAATGTCACTTTCACAGCGAAATAAGCCCAGTTTGGCCCTGTTCACTTTTGCTTAGCAGAGTCTGTATCTTCAAAACTAGACACTCTGCAGGCCTATAAGCTTGGCTGGGGGCAGAGAAGCAGAGTCTGAGCAGCTACAGGAAGGATGGAGGGGTTCAGACAAGGTTTTCCAACTCCGTGCCTAAATGTCACTTTCACAGCGAAATAAGCCCAGTTTGGCCCTGTTCACTTTTGCTTAGCAGAGTCTGTATCTTCAAAACTAGACACTCTGCAGGCCTATAAGCTTGGCTGGGGGCAGAGAAGCAGAGTCTGAGCAGCTACAGGAAGGATGGAGGGGTTCAGACAAGGTTTTCCAACTCCGTGCCTAAATGTCACTTTCACAGCGAAATAAGCCCAGTTTGGCCCTGTTCACTTTTGCTTAGCAGAGTCTGTATCTTCAAAACTAGACACTCTGCAGGCCTATAAGCTTGGCTGGGGGCAGAGAAGCAGAGTCTGAGCAGCTACAGGAAGGATGGAGGGGTTCAGACAAGGTTTTCCAAGTCCGTGCCTAAATGTCACTTTCACAGCGAAATAAGCCCAGTTTGGCCCTGTTCACTTTTGCTTAGCAGAGTCTGTATCTTCAAAACTAGACACTCTGCAGGCCTATATCAGCCCAATATCAATATCAGCCCAATATCAACATCAGCCCAATATCAGCATCAGCCCAATATCAGCATCAGCCCAATATCAGCATCAGCCCAATATCAGCATCAGCCCAATATCAGCATCAGCCCAATATCAGCATCAGCCCAATATCAGCATCAGCCCAATATCAGCATCAGCCCAATATCAGCATCAGCCCAATATCAGCATCAGCCCAATATCAGCATCAGCCCAATATCAGCATCAGCCCAATATCAGCATCAGCCCAATATCAGCATCAGCCCAATATCAGCATCAGCCCAATATCAGCATCAGCCCAATATCAGCATCAGCCCAATATCAGCATCAGCCCAATATCAGCATCAGCCCAATATCAGCATCAGCCCAATATCAGCATCAGCCCAATATCAGCATCAGCCCAATATCAGCATCAGCCCAATATCAGCATCAGCCCAATATCAGCATCAGCCCAATATCAGCATCAGCCCAATATCAGCATCAGCCCAATATCAGCATCAGCCCAATATCAGCATCAGCCCAATATCAGCATCAGCCCAATATCAGCATCAGCCCAATATCAGCATCAGCCCAATATCAGCATCAGCCCAATATCAGCATCAGCCCAATATCAGCATCAGCCCAATATCAGCATCAGCCCAATATCAGCATCAGCCCAATATCAGCATCAGCCCAATATCAGCATCAGCCCAATATCAGCATCAGCCCAATATCAGCATCAGCCCAATATCAGCATCAGCCCAATATCAGCATCAGCCCAATATCAGCATCAGCCCAATATCAGCATCAGCCCAATATCAGCATCAGCCCAATATCAGCATCAGCCCAATATCAGCATCAGCCCAATATCAGCATCAGCCCAATATCAGCATCAGCCCAATATCAGCATCAGCCCAATATCAGCATCAGCCCAATATCAGCATCAGCCCAATATCAGCATCAGCCCAATATCAGCATCAGCCCAATATCAGCATCAGCCCAATATCAGCATCAGCCCAATATCAGCATCAGCCCAATATCAGCATCAGCCCAATATCAGCATCAGCCCAATATCAGCATCAGCCCAATATCAGCATCAGCCCAATATCAGCATCAGCCCAATATCAGCATCAGCCCAATATCAGCATCAGCCCAATATCAGCATCAGCCCAATATCAGCATCAGCCCAATATCAGCATCAGCCCAATATCAGCATCAGCCCAATATCAGCATCAGCCCAATATCAGCATCAGCCCAATATCAGCATCAGCCCAATATCAGCATCAGCTGATATTATATCATATTGGGCTGCTTCTCTGCCCCCAGCCAAGCTTATAGGCCTGCAGAGTGTCTAGGGCTGATGCTGATATTGGGCTGATGCTGATATTGGGCTGATGCTGATATTGGGCTGATGCTGATATTGGGCTGATGCTGATATTGGGCTGATGCTGATATTGGGCTGATGCTGATATTGGGCTGATGCTGATATTGGGCTGATGCTGATATTGGGCTGATGCTGATATTGGGCTGATGCTGATATTGGGCTGATGCTGATATTGGGCTGATGCTGATATTGGGCTGATGCTGATATTGGGCTGATGCTGATATTGGGCTGATGCTGATATTGGGCTGATGCTGATATTGGGCTGATGCTGATATTGGGCTGATGCTGATATTGGGCTGATGCTGATATTGGGCTGATGCTGATATTGGGCTGATGCTGATATTGGGCTGATGCTGATATTGGGCTGATGCTGATATTGGGCTGATGCTGATATTGGGCTGATGCTGATATTGGGCTGATGCTGATATTGGGCTGATGCTGATATTGGGCTGATGCTGATATTGGGCTGATGCTGATATTGGGCTGATGCTGATATTGGGCTGATGCTGATATTGGGCTGATGCTGATATTGGGCTGATGCTGATATTGGGCTGATGCTGATATTGGGCTGATGCTGATATTGGGCTGATGCTGATATTGGGCTGATGCTGATATTGGGCTGATGCTGATATTGGGCTGATGCTGATATTGGGCTGATGCTGATATTGGGCTGATGCTGATATTGGGCTGATGCTGATATTGGAAACCTTGTCTGAACCCCTCCATCCTTCCTGTAGCTGCTCAGACTCTGCTTCTCTGCCCCCAGCCAAGCTTATAGGCCTGCAGAGTGTCTAGTTTTGAAGATACAGACTCTGCTAAGCAAAAGTGAACAGGGCCAAACTGGGCTTATTTCGCTGTGAAAGTGACATTTAGGCACGGAGTTGGAAAACCTTGTCTGAACCCCTCCATCCTTCCTGTAGCTGCTCAGACTCTGCTTCTCTGCCCCCAGCCAAGCTTATAGGCCTGCAGAGTGTCTAGTTTTGAAGATACAGACTCTGCTAAGCAAAAGTGAACAGGGCCAAACTGGGCTTATTTTGCTGTGAAAGTGACATTTAGGCACGGAGTTGGAAAACCTTGTCTGAACCCCTCCATCCTTCCTGTAGCTGCTCAGACTCTGCTTCTCTGCCCCCAGCCAAGCTTATAGGCCTGCAGAGTGTCTAGTTTTGAAGATACAGACTCTGCTAAGCAAAAGTGAACAGGGCCAAACTGGGCTTATTTCGCTGTGAAAGTGACATTTAGGCACGGAGTTGGAAAACCTTGTCTGAACCCCTCCATCCTTCCTGTAGCTGCTCAGACTCTGCTTCTCTGCCCCCAGCCAAGCTTATAGGCCTGCAGAGTGTCTAGTTTTGAAGATACAGACTCTGCTAAGCAAAAGTGAACAGGGCCAAACTGGGCTTATTTCGCTGTGAAAGTGACATTTAGGCACGGAGTTGGAAAACCTTGTCTGAACCCCTCCATCCTTCCTGTAGCTGCTCAGACTCTGCTTCTCTGCCCCCAGCCAAGCTTATAGGCCTGCAGAGTGTCTAGTTTTGAAGATACAGACTCTGCTAAGCAAAAGTGAACAGGGCCAAACTGGGCTTATTTCGCTGTGAAAGTGACATTTAGGCACGGAGTTGGAAAACCTTGTCTGAACCCCTCCATCCTTCCTGTAGCTGCTCAGACTCTGCTTCTCTGCCCCCAGCCAAGCTTATAGGCCTGCAGAGTGTCTAGTTTTGAAGATACAGACTCTGCTAAGCAAAAGTGAACAGGGCCAAACTGGGCTTATTTCGCTGTGAAAGTGACATTTAGGCACGGAGTTGGAAAACCTTGTCTGAACCCCTCCATCCTTCCTGTAGCTGCTCAGACTCTGCTTCTCTGCCCCCAGCCAAGCTTATAGGCCTGCAGAGTGTCTAGTTTTGAAGATACAGACTCTGCTAAGCAAAAGTGAACAGGGCCAAACTGGGCTTATTTCGCTGTGAAAGTGACATTTAGGCACGGAGTTGGAAAACCTTGTCTGAACCCCTCCATCCTTCCTGTAGCTGCTCAGACTCTGCTTCTCTGCCCCCAGCCAAGCTTATAGGCCTGCAGAGTGTCTAGTTTTGAAGATACAGACTCTGCTAAGCAAAAGTGAACAGGGCCAAACTGGGCTTATTTCGCTGTGAAAGTGACATTTAGGCACGGAGTTGGAAAACCTTGTCTGAACCCCTCCATCCTTCCTGTAGCTGCTCAGACTCTGCTTCTCTGCCCCCAGCCAAGCTTATAGGCCTGCAGAGTGTCTAGTTTTGAAGATACAGACTCTGCTAAGCAAAAGTGAACAGGGCCAAACTGGGCTTATTTCGCTGTGAAAGTGACATTTAGGCACGGAGTTGGAAAACCTTGTCTGAACCCCTCCATCCTTCCTGTAGCTGCTCAGACTCTGCTTCTCTGCCCCCAGCCAAGCTTATAGGCCTGCAGAGTGTCTAGTTTTGAAGATACAGACTCTGCTAAGCAAAAGTGAACAGGGCCAAACTGGGCTTATTTCGCTGTGAAATTTCGATGTCACTTTCACAGCGAAATAAGCCCAGTTTGGCCCTGTTCACTTTTGCTTAGCAGAGTCTGTATCTTCAAAACTAGACACTCTGCAGGCCTATAAGCTTGGCTGGGGGCAGAGAAGCAGAGTCTGAGCAGCTACAGGAAGGATGGAGGGGTTCAGACAAGGTTTTCCAACTCCGTGCCTAAATGTCACTTTCACAGCGAAATAAGCCCAGTTTGGCCCTGTTCACTTTTGCTTAGCAGAGTCTGTATCTTCAAAACTAGACACTCTGCAGGCCTATAAGCTTGGCTGGGGGCAGAGAAGCAGAGTCTGAGCAGCTACAGGAAGGATGGAGGGGTTCAGACAAGGTTTTCCAACTCCGTGCCTAAATGTCACTTTCACAGCGAAATAAGCCCAGTTTGGCCCTGTTCACTTTTGCTTAGCAGAGTCTGTATCTTCAAAACTAGACACTCTGCAGGCCTATAAGCTTGGCTGGGGGCAGAGAAGCAGAGTCTGAGCAGCTACAGGAAGGATGGAGGGGTTCAGACAAGGTTTTCCAACTCCGTGCCTAAATGTCACTTTCACAGCGAAATAAGCCCAGTTTGGCCCTGTTCACTTTTGCTTAGCAGAGTCTGTATCTTCAAAACTAGACACTCTGCAGGCCTATAAGCTTGGCTGGGGGCAGAGAAGCAGAGTCTGAGCAGCTACAGGAAGGATGGAGGGGTTCAGACAAGGTTTTCCAACTCCGTGCCTAAATGTCACTTTCACAGCGAAATAAGCCCAGTTTGGCCCTGTTCACTTTTGCTTAGCAGAGTCTGTATCTTCAAAACTAGACACTCTGCAGGCCTATAAGCTTGGCTGGGGGCAGAGAAGCAGAGTCTGAGCAGCTACAGGAAGGATGGAGGGGTTCAGACAAGGTTTTCCAACTCCGTGCCTAAATGTCACTTTCACAGCGAAATAAGCCCAGTTTGGCCCTGTTCACTTTTGCTTAGCAGAGTCTGTATCTTCAAAACTAGACACTCTGCAGGCCTATAAGCTTGGCTGGGGGCAGAGAAGCAGAGTCTGAGCAGCTACAGGAAGGATGGAGGGGTTCAGACAAGGTTTTCCAACTCCGTGCCTAAATGTCACTTTCACAGCGAAATAAGCCCAGTTTGGCCCTGTTCACTTTTGCTTAGCAGAGTCTGTATCTTCAAAACTAGACACTCTGCAGGCCTATAAGCTTGGCTGGGGGCAGAGAAGCAGAGTCTGAGCAGCTACAGGAAGGATGGAGGGGTTCAGACAAGGTTTTCCAACTCCGTGCCTAAATGTCACTTTCACAGCGAAATAAGCCCAGTTTGGCCCTGTTCACTTTTGCTTAGCAGAGTCTGTATCTTCAAAACTAGACACTCTGCAGGCCTATAAGCTTGGCTGGGGGCAGAGAAGCAGAGTCTGAGCAGCTACAGGAAGGATGGAGGGGTTCAGACAAGGTTTTCCAACTCCGTGCCTAAATGTCACTTTCACAGCAAAATAAGCCCAGTTTGGCCCTGTTCACTTTTGCTTAGCAGAGTCTGTATCTTCAAAACTAGACACTCTGCAGGCCTATAAGCTTGGCTGGGGGCAGAGAAGCAGAGTCTGAGCAGCTACAGGAAGGATGGAGGGGTTCAGACAAGGTTTTCCAACTCCGTGCCTAAATGTCACTTTCACAGCGAAATAAGCCCAGTTTGGCCCTGTTCACTTTTGCTTAGCAGAGTCTGTATCTTCAAAACTAGACACTCTGCAGGCCTATAAGCTTGGCTGGGGGCAGAGAAGCAGAGTCTGAGCAGCTACAGGAAGGATGGAGGGGTTCAGACAAGGTTTTCCAACTCCGTGCCTAAATGTCACTTTCACAGCGAAATAAGCCCAGTTTGGCCCTGTTCACTTTTGCTTAGCAGAGTCTGTATCTTCAAAACTAGACACTCTGCAGGCCTATAAGCTTGGCTGGGGGCAGAGAAGCAGAGTCTGAGCAGCTACAGGAAGGATGGAGGGGTTCAGACAAGGTTTTCCAACTCCGTGCCTAAATGTCACTTTCACAGCGAAATAAGCCCAGTTTGGCCCTGTTCACTTTTGCTTAGCAGAGTCTGTATCTTCAAAAGTAGACACTCTGCAGGCCTATAAGCTTGGCTGGGGGCAGAGAAGCAGAGTCTGAGCAGCTACAGGAAGGATGGAGGGGTTCAGACAAGGTTTTCCAACTCCGTGCCTAAATGTCACTTTCACAGCGAAATAAGCCCAGTTTGGCCCTGTTCACTTTTGCTTAGCAGAGTCTGTATCTTCAAAACTAGACACTCTGCAGGCCTATAAGCTTGGCTGGGGGCAGAGAAGCAGAGTCTGAGCAGCTACAGGAAGGATGGAGGGGTTCAGACAAGGTTTTCCAAGTCCGTGCCTAAATGTCACTTTCACAGCGAAATAAGCCCAGTTTGGCCCTGTTCACTTTTGCTTAGCAGAGTCTGTATCTTCAAAACTAGACACTCTGCAGGCCTATATCAGCCCAATATCAATATCAGCCCAATATCAATATCAGCCCAATATCAGCATCAGCCCAATATCAGCATCAGCCCAATATCAGCATCAGCCCAATATCAGCATCAGCCCAATATCAGCATCAGCCCAATATCAGCATCAGCCCAATATCAGCATCAGCCCAATATCAGCATCAGCCCAATATCAGCATCAGCCCAATATCAGCATCAGCCCAATATCAGCATCAGCCCAATATCAGCATCAGCCCAATATCAGCATCAGCCCAATATCAGCATCAGCCCAATATCAGCATCAGCCCAATATCAGCATCAGCCCAATATCAGCATCAGCCCAATATCAGCATCAGCCCAATATCAGCATCAGCCCAATATCAGCATCAGCCCAATATCAGCATCAGCCCAATATCAGCATCAGCCCAATATCAGCATCAGCCCAATATCAGCATCAGCCCAATATCAGCATCAGCCCAATATCAGCATCAGCCCAATATCAGCATCAGCCCAATATCAGCATCAGCCCAATATCAGCATCAGCCCAATATCAGCATCAGCCCAATATCAGCATCAGCCCAATATCAGCATCAGCCCAATATCAGCATCAGCCCAATATCAGCATCAGCCCAATATCAGCATCAGCCCAATATCAGCATCAGCTGATATTATATCATATTGGGCTGCTTCTCTGCCCCCAGCCAAGCTTATAGGCCTGCAGAGTGTCTAGGGCTGATGCTGATATTGGGCTGATGCTGATATTGGGCTGATGCTGATATTGGGCTGATGCTGATATTGGGCTGATGCTGATATTGGGCTGATGCTGATATTGGGCTGATGCTGATATTGGGCTGATGCTGATATTGGGCTGATGCTGATATTGGGCTGATGCTGATATTGGGCTGATGCTGATATTGGGCTGATGCTGATATTGGGCTGATGCTGATATTGGGCTGATGCTGATATTGGGCTGATGCTGATATTGGGCTGATGCTGATATTGGGCTGATGCTGATATTGGGCTGATGCTGATATTGGGCTGATGCTGATATTGGGCTGATGCTGATATTGGGCTGATGCTGATATTGGGCTGATGCTGATATTGGGCTGATGCTGATATTGGGCTGATGCTGATATTGGGCTGATGCTGATATTGGGCTGATGCTGATATTGGGCTGATGCTGATATTGGGCTGATGCTGATATTGGGCTGATGCTGATATTGGGCTGATGCTGATATTGGGCTGATGCTGATATTGGGCTGATGCTGATATTGGGCTGATGCTGATATTGGGCTGATGCTGATATTGGGCTGATGCTGATATTGGGCTGATGCTGATATTGGGCTGATGCTGATATTGGGCTGATGCTGATATTGGGCTGATGCTGATATTGGGCTGATGCTGATATTGGGCTGATGCTGATATTGGGCTGATGCTGATATTGGGCTGATGCTGATATTGGGCTGATGCTGATATTGGGCTGATGCTGATATTGGGCTGATGCTGATATTGGGCTGATGCTGATATTGGGCTGATGCTGATATTGGGCTGATGCTGATATTGGGCTGATGCTGATATTGGGCTGATGCTGATATTGGGCTGATGCTGATATTGGGCTGATGCTGATATTGGGCTGATGCTGATATTGGGCTGATGCTGATATTGGGCTGATGCTGATATTGGGCTGATGCTGATATTGGGCTGATGCTGATATTGGGCTGATGCTGATATTGGGCTGATGCTGATATTGGGCTGATGCTGATATTGGGCTGATGCTGATATTGGGCTGATGCTGATATTGGGCTGATGCTGATATTGGGCTGATGCTGATATTGGGCTGATGCTGATATTGGGCTGATATTGATATTGGGCTGATATTGATATTGGGCTGATATAGGCCTGCAGAGTGTCTAGTTTTGAAGATACAGACTCTGCTAAGCAAAAGTGAACAGGGCCAAACTGGGCTTATTTCGCTGTGAAAGTGACATTTAGGCACGGACTTGGAAAACCTTGTCTGAACCCCTCCATCCTTCCTGTAGCTGCTCAGACTCTGCTTCTCTGCCCCCAGCCAAGCTTATAGGCCTGCAGAGTGTCTAGTTTTGAAGATACAGACTCTGCTAAGCAAAAGTGAACAGGGCCAAACTGGGCTTATTTCGCTGTGAAAGTGACATTTAGGCACGGAGTTGGAAAACCTTGTCTGAACTAAGGCTGAACGATTTTGAGAAAAAATCTAATTGCGATTTTTCTGACCAATATTGCGATTGCGATTTGACTCGCGATATATTTTTTTAAATCACACCTGTGTGAAGTAAGTGGTGCAACTCCGTGTGGGCGCCCCCGGGGGGGTCCCCGAAACTTCCAGACCCACAGGAACGTGCCCAGGGTGCCGGCCCGGTTTAGGCGAGCCGCCCCGTGTCCGAAACGGTCGAGAAAGAGTTACCGTGTGTGGGTCCCCAGGCGGTCCCTATACTGTACTGTACTGTACTGTACTGTACTGTACTGTACTGTACTGTACTGTACTGTACTGTACTGTACTGTAATGTCACACCTAAAATCATCATATAGGGCCTATACAGTTAGGCTGCGCAACAGTGACACTTGGTTGTGAAAACCAACCAAATGCTATTTTCGTGCTCGGACAGACCCAGCCAGCCAGCCACCCACCCACCCACAGACACACAAAGCTCCATAATGAAGTGGTTGCACCACTTAAAAAGTAAAGCTTCAATTTAGTATTCACTGTGTCCATTTAAAAAGTAATGAAACATTACCAAAAGGCATAGGCCTACCATTCATTTACTTTACCAGGCAGTGATGTCAGGATTCACAGGATGTGAGACAGCTCAAAATAATGTAGGCTAACTAACCAAATTGACCTGTGTTTTATTAACTACAATAAGAATGTGTGTTAAAATTGTAATGTTAGAAATAATTGTAAATAGCTCTCTGGATACAGACCATAAATGCAATGTAATTTCCAGACATTCTATTTAAGTGCAATTGCTATTAGGCTACAGTTATCTAATCATCAGAGCACAATATTGTGATTCTCATTTAATATTCACATTTAGATATTATGTTCAATTGATTTATTTGTTTTTGAGGGGCAGTAGCCCCTCCTAAATCCAGTGCACGTATGTTCACAAACGTCCTACACAAACATTAAATTCCCATTGACAATTTCATGTCATTGTCTGAGCAAAGAAATAGGCCTAGTGTCTATTTTACGTCATGATGATGTACGATGATAAGAGCGCCCCTCACTTCACACGGGTGGGATTTTTGTAACCAAATAAAAGCATATGCATTGCATAAGTGTAGGCTACATTTTGACAGATGTGATGACAGAATTAGGCTATCAATTATTAGAGATAATTTTGTCTGAGGTTTAAGACAAGCTCATAACTTTAACTTTAATGTTTATGAGCTTGTTGGCCGGCTATTTTCCCACCACGGGTCCTGGTGTAAGCTTTTTTTTAATGATGGCTCTCGGATCTCGGTACAATTTCGCGGACCTCGCTCAGACAAATCATTACAAATGTACATGCACCACAATGGGGACCGGTTCACTAGAATCGGGGACGACGACGACAATGTAGCATTAATAAAATAAACAGGGGACAGGACAGCAGGACAGCGCCCGTGCCATGCGAAGGTTTGTGGTGTTGCTGCGGGATGTTTTGACTGTCGCTGTACCATGACAGGTCTTGCACAAAACTCTCTTGTTGGACGTCTGTAAAGTCAAAACCAAAATAATGCCATATCCCCGAAGTGCCTGATCTCTTTGGGATTAAATTGTGCGGATTTAAGAAAGTGTATTCGGGCTCTGCAGACGCTATCTGCTCCTCAGCTGCTGCTGACTTCTAGCAGTAGCATGGTAGCATTAGCATCAACGCACTGAACACAGAGCAGAGTAGACGTAAATGATGACTTTGTTTTGGGCACTGCGCGAGCGTGTACACATGCACTGCAGTCACATGCACTGCAGGGACACTTCTGATTGGTTAGAATAGAGAGCACAGTATAGCCGTGTTGTAAATACTGGATCAGACGCGCTCCGGGTTGATTATGATTTTTTTTTTTTTTTTTTTTTAATCGCAGCCTTTGCGATTTGCTAATCGCGTGGTTTCAAATCGCAATTTCGGTTTGAAAACGATTAATCGTTCAGCCTTAGTCTGAACCCCTCCATCCTTCCTGTAGCTGCTCAGACTCTGCTTCTCTGCCCCCAGCCAAGCTTATAGGCCTGCAGAGTGTCTAGTTTTGAAGATACAGACTCTGCTAAGCAAAAGTGAACAGGGCCAAACTGGGCTTATTTCGCTGTGAAAGTGACATTTAGGCACGGAGTTGGAAAACCTTGTCTGAACCCCTCCATCCTTCCTGTAGCTGCTCAGACTCTGCTTCTCTGCCCCCAGCCAAGCTTATAGGCCTGCAGAGTGTCTAGTTTTGAAGATACAGACTCTGCTAAGCAAAAGTGAACAGGGCCAAACTGGGCTTATTTCGCTGTGAAAGTGACATTTAGGCACGGAGTTGGAAAACCTTGTCTGAACCCCTCCATCCTTCCTGTAGCTGCTCAGACTCTGCTTCTCTGCCCCCAGCCAAGCTTATAGGCCTGCAGAGTGTCTAGTTTTGAAGATACAGACTCTGCTAAGCAAAAGTGAACAGGGCCAAACTGGGCTTATTTCGCTGTGAAAGTGACATTTAGGCACGGAGTTGGAAAACCTTGTCTGAACCCCTCCATCCTTCCTGTAGCTGCTCAGACTCTGCTTCTCTGCCCCCAGCCAAGCTTATAGGCCTGCAGAGTGTCTAGTTTTGAAGATACAGACTCTGCTAAGCAAAAGTGAACAGGGCCAAACTGGGCTTATTTCGCTGTGAAAGTGACATTTAGGCACGGAGTTGGAAAACCTTGTCTGAACCCCTCCATCCTTCCTGTAGCTGCTCAGACTCTGCTTCTCTGCCCCCAGCCAAGCTTATAGGCCTGCAGAGTGTCTAGTTTTGAAGATACAGACTCTGCTAAGCAAAAGTGAACAGGGCCAAACTGGGCTTATTTCGCTGTGAAATTTCGATGTCACTTTCACAGCGAAATAAGCCCAGTTTGGCCCTGTTCACTTTTGCTTAGCAGAGTCTGTATCTTCAAAACTAGACACTCTGCAGGCCTATAAGCTTGGCTGGGGGCAGAGAAGCAGAGTCTGAGCAGCTACAGGAAGGATGGAGGGGTTCAGACAAGGTTTTCCAACTCCGTGCCTAAATGTCACTTTCACAGCGAAATAAGCCCAGTTTGGCCCTGTTCACTTTTGCTTAGCAGAGTCTGTATCTTCAAAACTAGACACTCTGCAGGCCTATAAGCTTGGCTGGGGGCAGAGAAGCAGAGTCTGAGCAGCTACAGGAAGGATGGAGGGGTTCAGACAAGGTTTTCCAACTCCGTGCCTAAATGTCACTTTCACAGCGAAATAAGCCCAGTTTGGCCCTGTTCACTTTTGCTTAGCAGAGTCTGTATCTTCAAAACTAGACACTCTGCAGGCCTATAAGCTTGGCTGGGGGCAGAGAAGCAGAGTCTGAGCAGCTACAGGAAGGATGGAGGGGTTCAGACAAGGTTTTCCAACTCCGTGCCTAAATGTCACTTTCACAGCGAAATAAGCCCAGTTTGGCCCTGTTCACTTTTGCTTAGCAGAGTCTGTATCTTCAAAACTAGACACTCTGCAGGCCTATAAGCTTGGCTGGGGGCAGAGAAGCAGAGTCTGAGCAGCTACAGGAAGGATGGAGGGGTTCAGACAAGGTTTTCCAACTCCGTGCCTAAATGTCACTTTCACAGCGAAATAAGCCCAGTTTGGCCCTGTTCACTTTTGCTTAGCAGAGTCTGTATCTTCAAAACTAGACACTCTGCAGGCCTATAAGCTTGGCTGGGGGCAGAGAAGCAGAGTCTGAGCAGCTACAGGAAGGATGGAGGGGTTCAGACAAGGTTTTCCAACTCCGTGCCTAAATGTCACTTTCACAGCGAAATAAGCCCAGTTTGGCCCTGTTCACTTTTGCTTAGCAGAGTCTGTATCTTCAAAACTAGACACTCTGCAGGCCTATAAGCTTGGCTGGGGGCAGAGAAGCAGAGTCTGAGCAGCTACAGGAAGGATGGAGGGGTTCAGACAAGGTTTTCCAACTCCGTGCCTAAATGTCACTTTCACAGCGAAATAAGCCCAGTTTGGCCCTGTTCACTTTTGCTTAGCAGAGTCTGTATCTTCAAAACTAGACACTCTGCAGGCCTATAAGCTTGGCTGGGGGCAGAGAAGCAGAGTCTGAGCAGCTACAGGAAGGATGGAGGGGTTCAGACAAGGTTTTCCAACTCCGTGCCTAAATGTCACTTTCACAGCGAAATAAGCCCAGTTTGGCCCTGTTCACTTTTGCTTAGCAGAGTCTGTATCTTCAAAACTAGACACTCTGCAGGCCTATAAGCTTGGCTGGGGGCAGAGAAGCAGAGTCTGAGCAGCTACAGGAAGGATGGAGGGGTTCAGACAAGGTTTTCCAACTCCGTGCCTAAATGTCACTTTCACAGCGAAATAAGCCCAGTTTGGCCCTGTTCACTTTTGCTTAGCAGAGTCTGTATCTTCAAAACTAGACACTCTGCAGGCCTATAAGCTTGGCTGGGGGCAGAGAAGCAGAGTCTGAGCAGCTACAGGAAGGATGGAGGGGTTCAGACAAGGTTTTCCAACTCCGTGCCTAAATGTCACTTTCACAGCGAAATAAGCCCAGTTTGGCCCTGTTCACTTTTGCTTAGCAGAGTCTGTATCTTCAAAACTAGACACTCTGCAGGCCTATAAGCTTGGCTGGGGGCAGAGAAGCAGAGTCTGAGCAGCTACAGGAAGGATGGAGGGGTTCAGACAAGGTTTTCCAACTCCGTGCCTAAATGTCACTTTCACAGCGAAATAAGCCCAGTTTGGCCCTGTTCACTTTTGCTTAGCAGAGTCTGTATCTTCAAAACTAGACACTCTGCAGGCCTATAAGCTTGGCTGGGGGCAGAGAAGCAGAGTCTGAGCAGCTACAGGAAGGATGGAGGGGTTCAGACAAGGTTTTCCAACTCCGTGCCTAAATGTCACTTTCACAGCGAAATAAGCCCAGTTTGGCCCTGTTCACTTTTGCTTAGCAGAGTCTGTATCTTCAAAACTAGACACTCTGCAGGCCTATAAGCTTGGCTGGGGGCAGAGAAGCAGAGTCTGAGCAGCTACAGGAAGGATGGAGGGGTTCAGACAAGGTTTTCCAACTCCGTGCCTAAATGTCACTTTCACAGCGAAATAAGCCCAGTTTGGCCCTGTTCACTTTTGCTTAGCAGAGTCTGTATCTTCAAAACTAGACACTCTGCAGGCCTATAAGCTTGGCTGGGGGCAGAGAAGCAGAGTCTGAGCAGCTACAGGAAGGATGGAGGGGTTCAGACAAGGTTTTCCAAGTCCGTGCCTAAATGTCACTTTCACAGCGAAATAAGCCCAGTTTGGCCCTGTTCACTTTTGCTTAGCAGAGTCTGTATCTTCAAAACTAGACACTCTGCAGGCCTATATCAGCCCAATATCAATATCAGCCCAATATCAATATCAGCCCAATATCAGCATCAGCCCAATATCAGCATCAGCCCAATATCAGCATCAGCCCAATATCAGCATCAGCCCAATATCAGCATCAGCCCAATATCAGCATCAGCCCAATATCAGCATCAGCCCAATATCAGCATCAGCCCAATATCAGCATCAGCCCAATATCAGCATCAGCCCAATATCAGCATCAGCCCAATATCAGCATCAGCCCAATATCAGCATCAGCCCAATATCAGCATCAGCCCAATATCAGCATCAGCCCAATATCAGCATCAGCCCAATATCAGCATCAGCCCAATATCAGCATCAGCCCAATATCAGCATCAGCCCAATATCAGCATCAGCCCAATATCAGCATCAGCCCAATATCAGCATCAGCCCAATATCAGCATCAGCCCAATATCAGCATCAGCCCAATATCAGCATCAGCCCAATATCAGCATCAGCCCAATATCAGCATCAGCCCAATATCAGCATCAGCCCAATATCAGCATCAGCCCAATATCAGCATCAGCCCAATATCAGCATCAGCCCAATATCAGCATCAGCCCAATATCAGCATCAGCCCAATATCAGCATCAGCCCAATATCAGCATCAGCCCAATATCAGCATCAGCCCAATATCAGCATCAGCCCAATATCAGCATCAGCCCAATATCAGCATCAGCCCAATATCAGCATCAGCCCAATATCAGCATCAGCCCAATATCAGCATCAGCCCAATATCAGCATCAGCCCAATATCAGCATCAGCCCAATATCAGCATCAGCCCAATATCAGCATCAGCCCAATATCAGCATCAGCCCAATATCAGCATCAGCCCAATATCAGCATCAGCTGATATTATATCATATTGGGCTGCTTCTCTGCCCCCAGCCAAGCTTATAGGCCTGCAGAGTGTCTAGGGCTGATGCTGATATTGGGCTGATGCTGATATTGGGCTGATGCTGATATTGGGCTGATGCTGATATTGGGCTGATGCTGATATTGGGCTGATGCTGATATTGGGCTGATGCTGATATTGGGCTGATGCTGATATTGGGCTGATGCTGATATTGGGCTGATGCTGATATTGGGCTGATGCTGATATTGGGCTGATGCTGATATTGGGCTGATGCTGATATTGGGCTGATGCTGATATTGGGCTGATGCTGATATTGGGCTGATGCTGATATTGGGCTGATGCTGATATTGGGCTGATGCTGATATTGGGCTGATGCTGATATTGGGCTGATGCTGATATTGGGCTGATGCTGATATTGGGCTGATGCTGATATTGGGCTGATGCTGATATTGGGCTGATGCTGATATTGGGCTGATGCTGATATTGGGCTGATGCTGATATTGGGCTGATGCTGATATTGGGCTGATGCTGATATTGGGCTGATGCTGATATTGGGCTGATGCTGATATTGGGCTGATGCTGATATTGGGCTGATGCTGATATTGGGCTGATGCTGATATTGGGCTGATGCTGATATTGGGCTGATGCTGATATTGGGCTGATGCTGATATTGGGCTGATGCTGATATTGGGCTGATGCTGATATTGGGCTGATGCTGATATTGGGCTGATGCTGATATTGGGCTGATGCTGATATTGGGCTGATGCTGATATTGGGCTGATGCTGATATTGGGCTGATGCTGATATTGGGCTGATGCTGATATTGGGCTGATGCTGATATTGGGCTGATGCTGATATTGGGCTGATGCTGATATTGGGCTGATGCTGATATTGGGCTGATGCTGATATTGGGCTGATGCTGATATTGGGCTGATGCTGATATTGGGCTGATGCTGATATTGGGCTGATGCTGATATTGGGCTGATGCTGATATTGGGCTGATGCTGATATTGGGCTGATGCTGATATTGGGCTGATGCTGATATTGGGCTGATGCTGATATTGGGCTGATGCTGATATTGGGCTGATGCTGATATTGGGCTGATGCTGATATTGGGCTGATGCTGATATTGGGCTGATGCTGATATTGGGCTGATGCTGATATTGGGCTGATGCTGATATTGGGCTGATGCTGATATTGGGCTGATGCTGATATTGGGCTGATGCTGATATTGGGCTGATGCTGATATTGGGCTGATGCTGATATTGGGCTGATGCTGATATTGGGCTGATGCTGATATTGGGCTGATGCTGATATTGGGCTGATGCTGATATTGGGCTGATGCTGATATTGGGCTGATGCTGATATTGGGCTGATGCTGATATTGGGCTGATGCTGATATTGGGCTGATGCTGATATTGGGCTGATGCTGATATTGGGCTGATATTGATATTGGGCTGATATTGATATTGGGCTGATATAGGCCTGCAGAGTGTCTAGTTTTGAAGATACAGACTCTGCTAAGCAAAAGTGAACAGGGCCAAACTGGGCTTATTTCGCTGTGAAAGTGACATTTAGGCACGGACTTGGAAAACCTTGTCTGAACCCCTCCATCCTTCCTGTAGCTGCTCAGACTCTGCTTCTCTGCCCCCAGCCAAGCTTATAGGCCTGCAGAGTGTCTAGTTTTGAAGATACAGACTCTGCTAAGCAAAAGTGAACAGGGCCAAACTGGGCTTATTTCGCTGTGAAAGTGACATTTAGGCACGGAGTTGGAAAACCTTGTCTGAACCCCTCCATCCTTCCTGTAGCTGCTCAGACTCTGCTTCTCTGCCCCCAGCCAAGCTTATAGGCCTGCAGAGTGTCTAGTTTTGAAGATACAGACTCTGCTAAGCAAAAGTGAACAGGGCCAAACTGGGCTTATTTCGCTGTGAAAGTGACATTTAGGCACGGAGTTGGAAAACCTTGTCTGAACCCCTCCATCCTTCCTGTAGCTGCTCAGACTCTGCTTCTCTGCCCCCAGCCAAGCTTATAGGCCTGCAGAGTGTCTAGTTTTGAAGATACAGACTCTGCTAAGCAAAAGTGAACAGGGCCAAACTGGGCTTATTTCGCTGTGAAAGTGACATTTAGGCACGGAGTTGGAAAACCTTGTCTGAACCCCTCCATCCTTCCTGTAGCTGCTCAGACTCTGCTTCTCTGCCCCCAGCCAAGCTTATAGGCCTGCAGAGTGTCTAGTTTTGAAGATACAGACTCTGCTAAGCAAAAGTGAACAGGGCCAAACTGGGCTTATTTCGCTGTGAAATTTCGATGTCACTTTCACAGCGAAATAAGCCCAGTTTGGCCCTGTTCACTTTTGCTTAGCAGAGTCTGTATCTTCAAAACTAGACACTCTGCAGGCCTATAAGCTTGGCTGGGGGCAGAGAAGCAGAGTCTGAGCAGCTACAGGAAGGATGGAGGGGTTCAGACAAGGTTTTCCAACTCCGTGCCTAAATGTCACTTTCACAGCGAAATAAGCCCAGTTTGGCCCTGTTCACTTTTGCTTAGCAGAGTCTGTATCTTCAAAACTAGACACTCTGCAGGCCTATAAGCTTGGCTGGGGGCAGAGAAGCAGAGTCTGAGCAGCTACAGGAAGGATGGAGGGGTTCAGACAAGGTTTTCCAACTCCGTGCCTAAATGTCACTTTCACAGCGAAATAAGCCCAGTTTGGCCCTGTTCACTTTTGCTTAGCAGAGTCTGTATCTTCAAAACTAGACACTCTGCAGGCCTATAAGCTTGGCTGGGGGCAGAGAAGCAGAGTCTGAGCAGCTACAGGAAGGATGGAGGGGTTCAGACAAGGTTTTCCAACTCCGTGCCTAAATGTCACTTTCACAGCGAAATAAGCCCAGTTTGGCCCTGTTCACTTTTGCTTAGCAGAGTCTGTATCTTCAAAACTAGACACTCTGCAGGCCTATAAGCTTGGCTGGGGGCAGAGAAGCAGAGTCTGAGCAGCTACAGGAAGGATGGAGGGGTTCAGACAAGGTTTTCCAACTCCGTGCCTAAATGTCACTTTCACAGCGAAATAAGCCCAGTTTGGCCCTGTTCACTTTTGCTTAGCAGAGTCTGTATCTTCAAAACTAGACACTCTGCAGGCCTATAAGCTTGGCTGGGGGCAGAGAAGCAGAGTCTGAGCAGCTACAGGAAGGATGGAGGGGTTCAGACAAGGTTTTCCAACTCCGTGCCTAAATGTCACTTTCACAGCGAAATAAGCCCAGTTTGGCCCTGTTCACTTTTGCTTAGCAGAGTCTGTATCTTCAAAACTAGACACTCTGCAGGCCTATAAGCTTGGCTGGGGGCAGAGAAGCAGAGTCTGAGCAGCTACAGGAAGGATGGAGGGGTTCAGACAAGGTTTTCCAACTCCGTGCCTAAATGTCACTTTCACAGCGAAATAAGCCCAGTTTGGCCCTGTTCACTTTTGCTTAGCAGAGTCTGTATCTTCAAAACTAGACACTCTGCAGGCCTATAAGCTTGGCTGGGGGCAGAGAAGCAGAGTCTGAGCAGCTACAGGAAGGATGGAGGGGTTCAGACAAGGTTTTCCAACTCCGTGCCTAAATGTCACTTTCACAGCGAAATAAGCCCAGTTTGGCCCTGTTCACTTTTGCTTAGCAGAGTCTGTATCTTCAAAACTAGACACTCTGCAGGCCTATAAGCTTGGCTGGGGGCAGAGAAGCAGAGTCTGAGCAGCTACAGGAAGGATGGAGGGGTTCAGACAAGGTTTTCCAACTCCGTGCCTAAATGTCACTTTCACAGCGAAATAAGCCCAGTTTGGCCCTGTTCACTTTTGCTTAGCAGAGTCTGTATCTTCAAAACTAGACACTCTGCAGGCCTATAAGCTTGGCTGGGGGCAGAGAAGCAGAGTCTGAGCAGCTTACAGGAAGGATGGAGGGGTTCAGACAAGGTTTTCCAACTCCGTGCCTAAATGTCACTTTCACAGCGAAATAAGCCCAGTTTGGCCCTGTTCACTTTTGCTTAGCAGAGTCTGTATCTTCAAAACTAGACACTCTGCAGGCCTATAAGCTTGGCTGGGGGGCAGAGAAGCAGAGTCTGAGCAGCTACAGGAAGGATGGAGGGGTTCAGACAAGGTTTTCCAACTCCGTGCCTAAATGTCACTTTCACAGCGAAATAAGCCCAGTTTGGCCCTGTTCACTTTTGCTTAGCAGAGTCTGTATCTTCAAAACTAGACACTCTGCAGGCCTATAAGCTTGGCTGGGGGCAGAGAAGCAGAGTCTGAGCAGCTACAGGAAGGATGGAGGGGTTCAGACAAGGTTTTCCAACTCCGTGCCTAAATGTCACTTTCACAGCGAAATAAGCCCAGTTTGGCCCTGTTCACTTTTGCTTAGCAGAGTCTGTATCTTCAAAACTAGACACTCTGCAGGCCTATAAGCTTGGCTGGGGGCAGAGAAGCAGAGTCTGAGCAGCTACAGGAAGGATGGAGGGGTTCAGACAAGGTTTTCCAACTCCGTGCCTAAATGTCACTTTCACAGCGAAATAAGCCCAGTTTAAATAAGCCCAGTTT
>NW_027637854.1:0-11390 GCF_951216825.1 Electrona antarctica | reverse complement strand
ATGTGAAATGTATAGCTTATATAAACACAATCGTTGTTTCGTTAACATCATTGACCGTCTTCCATCCAGGTGTTCAAGGGCTTCTGGAGAAACTTCAACTTTTCAGCTTGTCACTTCACATTTGTACACAAGGGGGGGGGGGTGGGGGAGTCCATTGTGTCACCAATTATTAGTAATTATTTCAAGGCTTGAGTACTTAGGTACTAAGGGCTACAGGTAATGTACACACACGGACATACAGTAAAATACATCCTATGTTTGTATGTCTTTAAATACAGTAACATAAATCGAGCGTTGAAGTCACACACAACAATTTGACCAATAATTATAAAAGAAAAAAAAATGTTGATTTGTTTACATACTAAACGTAACCCCCCCCCCCCCCCCCCCCCCCCCCAAATCTTCTCGATTATTCAATTAATCAGAAAAGTAATCAATAGAATAATCATTAACCCATTCTGGGCGGGAACCCCCTTTTGGTGTTTTAACTAAGCATTATGTTATACTTTAGCTATTGAAAAATAGCAGATCTACAAGCTCAGCTTGTATGTCTGCTATTTTTGTAAAATCGTAACAAAATGCGGCACAAATCTTTGAATATATATATACTATTCAGAGCGAACGTTTTTTTATTTCGACGTCAGGCCTTAATCGATAGCTGCAACCCTATAGTGCAGATGCACATGCATAAACACACGCGCACAGCCAACACTTGCCTACTGTGCACTTACACGTCGTGTAAGTGCATATTTTTTTATCGTCCATTTCCTTCAGCAGATGTACATCTGAGGGAGAGAATAAACGCTGCCGTTCTGAAAAGCCTCTTTCTTTTTAGCGACGGGAGGATTCATAAAAAGACACATTTGGTCACACATACTAATTTGCAATGTTTATGTGGGACAATTTTCTTAGGGGAACCCAGCAGACGTTGGGGGGGGAGAGGGGGGCGGGGTGCCTACAGTATGTCTCTCCAGATTGGGGACGGCGTAGAGGCACGTTAAAAAATAATAATGAAATAACAAATGACATAAAAACCACCCGGTTAACGAGCCGAGGAGGGAAGGAGCGAACGAACGGTGCGGGGAGGAGGAGGAGGAGGGGGGGGGAGGGGAGAGGGAACATTTGCGAGGCTACGACACTCGTTGGACGCCAAGCGCTGCCTGCCCACCTGTCTGCAGGGCTGACAGCTGTACGCCACACACGCACACACACAATGTGCATTTTGCACACACACACACACACACACATGGAAGCAATAAGGTACACCCGCACACTGTGTATCTGCTCGGCACAAGAGTATTGTCTTATTTAATGAAGCAACATTTCGGTCCTTCCTCTGCAGACGCACGCACGCACGCACGCACGCACGCACGCACGCACGCACGCACGCACGCACGCACGCACGCACGCACGCACGCACGCACGCACACACACACACACACACACACACACACACACACACACACACACACACACACACACACACACACACACACACACACACACACACACACACACACACACACACACACACACACACACACACACAAAGTGACGTGTTAAAACACGAAACAGAGATCTTTCTTGAATACGTCATTTTACCATCATTTCATATTTTCCTTGTGCATTCGTACAGTTCTATACCTTTTATTTCTCCACTCCATTCCAAGGTATACTCTCTGTCAGTATACTGAACCTCAGTCACTTCATTCATTTTCTCCCCTTTCTGCGTTTTCCTAGCACAGTGCCGGGGCATAGCATGCGTGTCAGCCCTTCGAGACATCTGTCCAACTCAACCTTTTTCATGTCAAGGACCGCCAGAATCATCTCTATTGGGCCACGGACCCCCATCTCAAAATATGTAGTTCCAGGGACCCCCCCCCCCAGAAGCAAATATTTTAGTTAAAAATGTTCGCTCTGAAATATTATATTCAATGATTTGCGCCACATTTTAACATTTTTTCAAAAATAAATAATTATAACATAATTTTATAACATAATGTTTAAAACACCAAAAGGGGTTCCCGCCCAAAATGGATTAAAGAGATCCAAGAACTTTCTTTATACTCCTACATGCACCCTGCAGAGGATGGCCCCTATACTAATTTTGGTGACCGACTGGCATTTCCTCTAGTGCCACCCGTATAGGCCTTATACCAAGGGTGGGTAACTTTGACGATGGAGAGGGCCACTATATTTCCACACTCACTCCAGAGGGCCACTACATTTCCACACTCACTCCAGAGGGCCACTACATTTCCACACTCACTCCAGAGGGCCACTATATTTCCACACTCACTCCAGAGGGCCACTACATTTCCACACTCACTCCAGAGGGCCACTACATTTCCACACTCACTCCAGAGGGCCACTATATTTCCACACTCACTCCAGAGGGCCACTACATTTCCACACTCACTCCAGAGGGCCACTATATTTCCACACTCACTCCAGAGGGCCACATTGCATATTACTGTCGCAAATAATTAGGAGAGGTATTGTGTTGAGGCACAAAGAAGACTTATTTTGTCAAGTTGTGCCTGCTTAATAACATAAATAGCCCGTTTAAGAGAAATGGCACATTTGGTTATACCAAGACTTTGACCACTGAGGTTTAACAATCCCAACACATCTTCAATAAACTCCCCCTTTGCCTTATCGTAATACCTCACCCCTGTGACCAGACTACGGATAAGCGGTTGAAGATGGATGGATGGATAATAATTCATAAAAACATCGGCAACTGAGCATTATAGGTGGTGTCAGTGTACACCACCTAGGGAAATGCACTCTGCATGTTGTATTACCACAAAGCTGTTTGGACAATATCCATCCATACATCCATCTTCAACCGCTTATCCGTAGTCGGGTCGTGGGGGCAACAGCTCCACCAGAGTGCTCCAGACTTCCCTCTCCAGAGCAACATTAGTGACATCCTCCTGGGGGATTCCGAGACGTTCCAAGGCCAGTGAGTCGATGTATTTCCTCCAACTGCACCTTGGTCTGCCCCGGGGTCTCCTCCCAGTGGGACGTGCGTCGAGGACCTCCCTAGGGAGGCGCCTGAGAGGCATCCTAACCAGATGCCCGAACCACCTCAGCTGACACCTTTCCAGGCGAAGGAGCAGCGGTTCTACTCCAAGTCTCTCTCGTGTGACTGAACTTCTCACCCTATCTCTAAGGGAGATGCCAGCCACCCGTCGAAGAAAACTCATTTCGGCCGCTTGTATTCGCGACCTGATATTGTTTGGACAATATACCAACCAGTAATTCAGTACATTGGTTGCAGTGGAATCTGAGAGTGGGACTTGCTTTATTTTAGCTGTCATTTACTCGTGACTCTTTGCCTTCAAAACATGGCGTTCCATCACTTCAGTCAAACATTCTTTTATTATTTCCGCATCAGAGAATGGTTTGTGCTTACCCAACACGCAGCCACTTCACACAGCCATAGCGCCACCGAGTGGCGCGCTACAAGCTTGTAGGTCTGCTATTTTTTGAAAAATCGAAGAACGACTGACATAGAAACATAGCTTTTTCAGAAAACTGTCAGGATGTAGAAGACATTTTTAGAATCTGATCTCAGGTCAAAATGGGTTAAACAGCCGGTTTTCACTGTCAAACTTTCTCTCGGTACTACATAGCGAACTTAGAACATGCCACTGTGATTCACTCAAAATGTAATCGTGTTCCACTACTACTGTTGAACAGCTGCGTGGCAAAAGTGCCGGTATACGAGCGAACGACTGCACCGCCACATCGAAAGCTACCGCGGCTCGTCTTTTTCGAGGACCATGCGTGCAAGCATGCGTCTGCCCCCCCACATAAACATCCATTCATTTCCCCGTTCCTCTTCCGTGGAGCGGACGCCTGCTGCACGCCAACGTGTGAATCCAACCCTAGCTAACAGCCAGTCAGCGCATCGTTCATGGACATGTCAGCCCATACACAGGCAGACG
Source organism: Electrona antarctica (assembly GCF_951216825.1). NCBI lineage: Eukaryota > Metazoa > Chordata > Actinopteri > Myctophiformes > Myctophidae > Electrona > Electrona antarctica. The sequence continues at coordinate 7,434 of NW_027637854.1, read as the reverse complement.
CGCACACACACACACACACACACACGCACACACACACACAGTCAGTCGGTCCACATTCAGTTATGCGCTGCATTCAGTGAATGCAATTTTTTTTCCATTTTTCTATAATTTGTCCAGGGTGTGCCGCGGTCTGGTCATGGACCGCGCGGTCTGCCTATAGAGGGTATGCGTGTGACATCAGCATCAAACCAGGAAGTTATGCGGGAACGCCTACTGAGTGGCAAAAAACTACTTTCTGGCCTTGACATCACATAACATCCACACAGAAAAGTCCTATCTGATTGCATTAAATGACTTTAAACAACATTAAATTCACTTTGTCACTCACTTTGCCACTCAATTTTGCCATTCACTTTATGCATGCGCATATCCTCTATTGAGAACCTGTCTATATACCTTGATAAAGAAATCTAACCAGCCCCGATGGATGGGGGGAGGCTCAGAGGAGAGCTCTTAGCGAGAGCCCTGACCGCCATTATCCTACGGAAGCTACGTCTACTTGTGTTCTTTATGTCAAGGCGGAGGTGGGGGTCTCTAATTGATGCTCCAGCGTCCCAGATAGAAGACACAAGACCGCCATAAATGTACACCGCGTTGGAAGGGCAGGGTGCGGGGTGCAGAGGTGAAGGCATAGAGGCCACACAAAGAAAGGCAAGGACCTGAAAAGAACCAGAGAGGAGGGGGGAGGAGGGGGACAAATATGGGTCATTACAGACCTAGTGTATCAGATCAGGACAGAAGGTGAAAAATACAAAGAAACATGCACGTGTGCGCACACACACACACACACACACACACACACACACACACACACACACACACACACACACACACACACACACACACACACACACACACACACACACACACACACACACAGTGGGTATTAGCCCATTTAGGCCTGACATCAAAGAATATTATATTCAAAGATTTGTGCCACATTTTCATGATTTTTCAAAAATAGCTGACCTACTGTATAAGCTCGTATGTCAAGGACCCCAAAAATTATATGTAATTGGCCTCCGCCCCCCATCTGAAAATATGTTGTTCCAGGGACCCCCCCCCCCAGAAGCAAATATTTGAGTTAAAAACGTTCGCTCTGAAGAAATATATATTCCAAATCTGCGCCACATTCTCACGATTTTTCAAAAAAGAATTCAAAAAAGCTCATAGTGCGCCACCGAGTGGCGCGCTATGAGCTTGTAGATCTGCTATTTTTCAATAGCTAAAGTATAACATAATGCTTAGTTAAAACACCAAAAGGGGTTCTCGCCCAGAATGGGTTAGAGTAAGATCCTCTGTGTTCATTTCACTCCGAGTGTACGAAATGGACAATTTCTTTCACATTTCATAGTTAAATTAACACCGAGCATGTTATTGTACGCACACACACGGCGTGCACACACACACACACACACACACACACACACACACACACACACACACAGGGACCTGAGTGTAAGCCAGGAGTGTGGAGGAGATGTCTTCCAGATGAATAGGTGGCAATGAGCGTGTAGTGGAACTGATTCCCCTCTCCTCACATGGCACAGGTGTAGAGCACATGGCATCCCTCCCTCCCTCCCTCCCTCCTCCCTCTCTCCCTCCCTCCCTCCCTCCCTCCCCCCCTCCCTCCCTCTTATTTTTTTACTCTCCCTTGATTTTGTGTGTGTGTATTTGCGCTACGTCTCGCTCACTCCCACAGCGCTGCACGCTCGCTAAAGTGTTGTACAACAACATTTAAAGACCACAGACATCTCTTAATTTCTTCCCATTTTGACCTGAGATCAGATTCTAAAAATGTCTTCTACATCCAGAAGACAGTTTTCTGAAAAAGCTATGTTTCTATGTCAGTCGTTCTTCGATTCTTCAAAAATAGCAGACCTACAAGCTCGTAGCGCGCCACTCGGTGGCGCGCTATGAGCTTGTAGATCTGCTATTTTTCAATAGCTAAAGCATAACATGATGCTAACACCAAAAGGGGTTCCTGCCCCAAAATGGGTTAAAGACCACGGACATCTCTTAATTTCTTTTGAAGAAGAAATGCTGAGAAATGCTGAGAAACGTGCTCACTTACATGACTCATCATGAAGGAGTCATGTCTTATTATTCTGTAGCCAAATTTAAACTAGTCTCACGTAGCCAGACAGCTATTCCACAATGTCCGACTGCTATATAGTATAGTATAGTATAGTATAGTATAGTATAGTATAGTATAGTATAGTATAGTATAGTATAGTATAGTATAGTATAGTATAGTATAGTATAGTATGATGCAGCATTTGAAAATTGCGAGACAGTCTGGCAAGGCGAGACAACATTTTAAAACAGCAAGTAGTCATGGATCAGGGGTCTTCAATGTTTTTCAAGCCAAGGACCCTCTAGCTGAGAGAGAGCATACATCATACAACTGTGTTGCAGACCTATAGAGAGTCGCAGTCCCGCACCCTACCAGGGCCCAGGAAATGATTCTCCGTTCATTTTCCTCATAGACATTTCAGAAAGTATTTATTTAAAGACGTTTACGCCGCGGACAAAGCCAACTCGAGTCGTGACAAATCATGACAACAAACACAATTTTTTGGGCCGAACAAATAATTAGAAAGAAGAAAAAAACGGCAGGTTACAACCCTTTTTTTGTTGTTTTTCTTCTTTGTAATTATTTGTTTGGTCCAAAATATTGTTTGTGTTGTCATGAGTTGTCACGACTCGAGTTGGCTTTGTCCGCGGCGTAACCGTCTTTAAATAAATACTTTTTGAAATGTCTATGGGAAAAATGCATTGGGATTCATTTCCTGGTCCATGGTAGGGGGCGGGACTGCAACGCTCTATATACAAGCCTGGACCTGTCTGGAGAACAGACGTGAGCGCCACTCCAATCAATGTGCTTTGATGGAACCATCTTTAGCTTGACAGGAAATATGAAAAATATAATGAAATCAATCTCTTCCGTCTCAGACTCGATGTTTCGGTTTGAATCGGAGGACAATCCAAACTGAGTTTTCACTTCAGTTTGACCTACTTTAATCCATTTTGGGAGGGAACCCCATTTGGTGTTTATAGCATTTTGTTGTGCTTTAGCTATTGAAAAATAGCAGATCTACAAGCTCATAGTGCGGCACCGAGTGCCGCGCTATGAACTTGTAGGTCTGCTATTTTTGAAAAATCGTGAAAAATTCTTTCAGAGTTTCAGCTTTTAACTCAAATCTTTGCTTCTGGGGCGTCCCTGGAACAACATATTTTCAGATGGGGGTCGGCGGCATATTACATATAATCTTTGGGGTCCTTGACATGAAATATTGAGAACCACTGATATAGAAACATGAGGTTTTTCAGAAAAAAATACATTTTAATTTCGACGTCAGGCCTAAATGGGTTAAATTATTACGGTTCAACGTGTACATTCATTACAGCCAGCTAGGCGAGTCTGAAGGGAGGGCATAACCTGCTACGGTCTCTCAGACCAATGGTCCTGTGATCTCGTGAGATCAGCATGCTGACCAGAGCCATAAGAATTTGCGATGCAGATGTATTATTGTGTCATTAATTTTTTTTGTTAATTTCTAATATTCAATACATATATTTGAACGTGTACTGTATGAGCTTCGTTGCCGGTTCTATATGACATGCAGCTAGAACGGGGGAGGGACCTGCTATGGGTTCATGGGGGGTCAACAAGTTTGCTTACGCGTGTGTTGTTAACATCCTGGCACGCCTGCTGGTGTTGACGCACGTGCATGCACACACACACACACACACACACAGACACGCATGCATGATCAGCGTCTAGCACGTCAAACCCACGCAAAGACAACTCGGTCGGCCACACACTGAAGTCGTGCTTCTATTAACCCATTTCGACCTGAACTCGATTCTACAAATGTCTTCTAAATCCTTTTTTTTTCTTTCGTTTTCTGAAAAACCCATGTTTCTATGTCAGTGGTTGGTGCTCAACCTTTTTCATGTCAAAGACCCCCAGAATTATCTGTATTTGGCTGCCGACCCCCATCTGAAAATATGTTGTTCCAGTGACCTCCCAGAAACAAAGATTTGAGTTAAAAACGTTCACTCTGAAAGAATATATATTCAAAGGTTTGTGCCACATTTTCACAATTTAAAAAAAATAGCAGACCTACAAGCTCGTAGCGCGCCACTCTATCTGCATATCTGCTATTTTTCAATAGCTAAAGCATAACATAATGCTAACACCAAAAGGGGTTCACGTCCAAAATGGGTTAAGAAGGCGACTCTCAGAAAAAAATTAAACAGCCTTCAATTCAAATTCCTTTTATGCTCCTCGGCATTCACACCAAACCTCCCGGCCGTAATGATGCAGAAGAAATGAATGGCCGCTCAACAATGAGCACAGGAATAAAAAATAAAAGGAGCAATCGGGAGTCAGACAGACGTAGGTCGAACAAAAATGATGCCCGCACGGGGACCATGTATGCAGCGTTATTTCCTGTGTGCTCTATGAGGGATCTATTTTTGAAAGCAGTTTGTTCACTACGTCTTTGACGTCTTGTCACCATCACCACGTTACCAAAACTAAAGTTTAACCCATTTAGACCGGAGGACGATTCTACAAATGCCTTCTAAATCCTGACAGTTTTCTGTTTTCTATGTCAGTCGTTCTCAAACAGGACCCCCAAAAATATATGTATTTGGTCGCCGACCCACGTCTGAAAATATGTTGTTCCAGTGACCACCCCCATGAAGCAAAGATTCGAGTTAAAACGCAATTTTGAACTACCTATACTAAAACAATCGTGTACAAAAAATACATGAAGATGCATCTCATCTAATAATATAATAATACCATACCAGTGCTGTTTTCGTCGACTAATACTATGACGAAAAATGTTCGTCGACTACCTTTTTTCAGTGACAAAAACTACATACAAAGTAAATAAAAACTAAGCCATGATGACTAAAACTATGACTAAATATACTGACAATTTCGTCAACAAATAAAAACTAGACTAAAATGCTAGGAAGGGGACTAGTGGACAAGAGATCCAGTATAAGTCATTTTACACTTGGTTGCATGCTGAAAATAGCCGATGTACAAGCTCACAACGCGTCGCAACGATCAGCTATTTTCAGCAAGTGTAAAAACAGTCATTACGACGGCATCAACGCCCACCAAACTACATTTTAGTCGACTAAATCAACTGTAGATTTAGTCGACTAAAATCTTATGATATTTAGTCGACTAAAACTAGACTAACACTAAAACATTCCGACTGACTAAAATGTGACTGAAACTAATTGAAAACTATTGAAGAGACTTGACTAAAACTAAAATCTAAATTTGCTGCCAAAAACAACACTGTACCATACTAAGAATATGTTACAACAAACGTACAATACCCCATTACAGTGACCTATAAAACAAAAGTAGTGAGCTTGTAGATATAATAATAATCAAAATCTACAAAGTAACTAGTACGTTTTCAAATAATCACAGTGGAGCACAATAAAAATAAAAAAATAAAGTAGGATATTTGTCTCTGAGACAAATATTGTAGTACAGATTTCACTCTGTAGTGAAGTAGAAAAATGGAAATACTCCAGTGAAGTAAAAAAAAATCACACCCGTGTGAACCGAGTGGTGCAAATCCCCCCCCCCACCCCCTCCCCCCCTCTCTCTCTCTCTCTCTCTCTCTCTCTCATTAGCAGGCAACATGCAGCACTATCTCTCTCTCTCCGTTTCTGGCACAACAGCGCCACTTTTGGTACTCATTGGTACTGGTCACATAGTCACACACAAACACGGACACGGACATTGCTGTTCGTTGGAGTGGTTGCACCACTCAAAAAAAGACGTCAGAATTGTGCGTGTACAGTCATCTGCACCCGTGTACTTTGTGACTTTACACCAGTGGTTCCCAAACTTTTTCCTGTCAAGGACCCCCCAAATCAACATTTATTAGGCCACGGACCCCCCCATTTGAAAACATATGCCAGTGACCCCGATAAGGGAGGATTTTTACGGCTCTAGCAGGGATTCCGAAACATATTAATTTCATGGACCCCCAGTTTCACACACATTAGGCTATACGGACCCCCGATTTAATGGCATTTCTATCTCTGGGGACCCCAATTTATATTGTAAAATCAATGTTAGTTTAACTCTGTACAAATGGAACCAAATGGACCCGTTAGGGTCCATACACTCTCTCTCAGAGTTACAGACCCATAAGGGTCCATTTGGTTCCAAACTATCATTTAGCTGGGTACCCCCTGGAACTCCCTCAAGGACCCCTGGGGGTCCCCGGACCGTTGCATGCTACACCACCTCAAATAACAGACAGTTTGTTCTATAGTTTTGGGGATTTTTTTGGAACGACTCTCTCTCTCTCTCGTATACGCTACACGCACATACATACACGCATGAACCCACACACCACACACACGGCAAGCGTGCTCTCGGCACACACAAACACACTCATGTATACACCTGCACAAGTGCACCCACAAATGCGAGCGAGCACAAACACCCACACACCACAAATGCACAAACGCGCACGCACGCACGCACACACGCACACACGCACACACACACACACACATACACACACAGCGCCTACTTCCAGGGCAGGTCCTGTGGGACGGAGGCACTTGAAGGAATGACTGCCTAATGAGGGAGAAAATCTGTTTTTAGCGAGGGGGGCGCGCGAGGCACGGGGAGCAATCACAACAGGGCCGTATTTACATTACACATGCACTAATTAAAGATGGAATTGACGTCAACAAGGAGACCTCGACGTGCCACATTTAATCATTAGAAAGATTATACCGCTATCGCCGCAAAGTGGCACGGGAATAAAACCCCACTAGAAACCTTTGGGGTAAGTTATGATTTTTAGCGTTTTCAAACAGACTATATAGACCAAAAACTGTGAACATGCTTTCATCTGTCATTAACTCATGATGACATTATAATCATCATTTAGATATACCGTCATCTAGTTCTGATGTCAATTAATACCACAGTGTCATACACAGAGCTCCATAATATCAGGCTCATACACAAATGAAGAGATATCTAGATCAATAAATCTCTCTTTATCTCTCTCTCTCTCTCATATACAGTGCAGGGTTCTCAAAGTTTTAGGCTGGGGACCCCAAAAATGCTTTGGTCATGTGTCGCGACCCCCCGCCCCGCCCCCCTCCCCACCCCCAATGCAAATTGACCGCTACGATAACCTTAATAATAGCGAAAATACATCATAAATAAACGCTGAAATGTAATAATATATAATCATTGAGGAAAAGCTAATGCACATGTACTGTGTGTACTATGTAAACTCTTAATTTCCACTTTACAGCCATTCAGTTGCAACAAAAAAAAGGGAAAAAAAATATTTTTGGGACCCCGAAATAATTTGGCGACCCCCCCCCCCCCCCCCCCCCCCCCCCGGGAGGTCGCGA
>NW_027637855.1:0-16359 GCF_951216825.1 Electrona antarctica | reverse complement strand
AATGAGGCTAAAATAAGGATAACACAAAAATCCCTAAGGGCTTCATGTTTCCATTGTGGTCCTATGTATTCAAATCATCAAGAGGTATAATATAAGCGGGATATGATCTGTGATCTGGAATCATGTTTATGCTTTTTTTTAATTGAAGTATTTATTAACAGTTTGCAGAATTACAGTACATTTCAAGCACAACTCAATACAAAAAACTGTTAACTGTGAGTGGACGACCCAATAAAGCACTACACTACTACAAGAGGGTCCACCTTGTTCAATTCATCATAACATTCAGAGACGTACAAATATACATTTCTAATTATATAGCCAAAAACAGGGAATCATCATGCACAGTGAATACAGCTAAATGTGTTATTTTTATCGAGTGGCGCGCTATGAGCTTGTAGGTCTGCTATTTTTGAAAAATCGTGAAAATATTTATTTCAGAAAACTGGAGGATTTAGAAGATTTTTTTTTAAATGTTGAGGTCAGGCCTAAATGGGTTAATTGGTCTTTTAGATTCCTTGTTATTCATGTCCTCACTGTATTGCATTACTGCGATTATTTTTTAATCTTTTTAATTTTTTAATGTCATGAAAGGTGCTGTACAAATATATTTTTTTAAATTATTAGTCCAACGACAAATAGCAAATAACAGATCTACAACCTTTGTCATATGGCACTTCAATTGACAGTGAAAATAGCAGATCTACAATCTTCCGAAGAATGTTCATTTTTCAGGAAATTAAAAATATAACATTTTTAAGGAAATGAAGAAAACCTTCGATTTTTTTTAAACGATGCAATACTGCCTCATCAAAGTTGGCGTCGTGACTTTGGATATTGTCAATTACTTGCATGAGAAGGAGAGAGGTGGTGGAGTTAGCTGTTTTAGCAGACAGTTTGAGGGTCCAATGGAGTTAAGAGGTTTTGTCCAAAGCGTTTCTTTACTACTTTCCATTGGTTCAATAATTTCGAAACAACACACAGATGTAAAGGGTGTTCAATAGATTTACGGGGGAAAAAAATAAAAAAAACTCAAAAATGGAGTTTGGAGGTTTCCTCTCGACAGCGACAATATCATATATGATATACTGTTATTGGTGCCAGGGTGCACGCGGGACATTTGTGCTTTACAGCCTGGTGCTGCTGAATTTAATTGAATCTGCTAATGTTCACAGAATGTTCACCTATTTTTGTCAACGGTATGCCTATTATCACGATATGCCCAGAATAGGGACGATGGGGTATAAAGTGGTTACCGTAAATATAGCCATGTGTCCAGAAAGTACAGTACTCTGCACTAATGCACTCCTTTTACGTATCTCTCTGTTGCTTTCTCTCCCCCTTCCCCTTCTAATTTACTCAGCCGCACATATTGCACGCTGTTAGCAAAGCCACACCAGCCCATTACTCAGTGAATGGCCAAACCACCAACCAGCAATGTGTCTGATCCATGCGGGGAAATTATGCTGTGCCTCACGGAGATAACAACACCCAGATAGTGTATCAGGTTGACTGAGGAATGGAGCGCTACGGGGCCGCGGGTAGAATAGGACGTGAGCCAGTGATACAGGAGAGACTGAAGAGATACAGGAAACAGAGACTGAAGAGATAGAGGAGACAGAGACTGAAGAGATACAGGAGACAGAGACTGAAGTGATACAGGAGACAGAGACTGAAGAGATACAGGAGACAGAGACTGAAGTGATACAGGAGGAAACAGAGACTGAAGAGATACAGGAGACAGAGACTGAAGTGATACAGGAGACAGAGACTGAAGTGATACAGGAGGAAACAGAGACTGAAGAGATACAGGAGACAGAGACTGAAGTGATACAGGAGACAGAGACTGAAGTGATACAGGAGACAGAGACTGAAGAGATACAGGAGACAGAGACTGAAGTTATACAGGAGACAGAGACTGAAGTTATACAGGAGACAGAGACTGAAGAGATACAGGAGACAGAGACTGAAGTTATACAGGAGACAGAGACTGAAGAGATACAGGAGACAGAGACTGAAGTTATACAGGAGACAGAGACTGAAGAGATACAGGAGACAGAGACTGAAGAGATACAGGAGACAGAGACTGAAGAGATACAGGAGACAGAGACTGAAGAGATACAGGAGACAGAGACTGAAGTGATAGAGGAGACAGTGATACAGAAAGGCAAGGACAGGAACTATGAAAGTGTGCTCCTTGGAGCACAGAGCCCCACCAGGCCAGGGTCCCTATACCCAGGTTCTGTATGACGGAAGCATTTGGAAATTTGCGAGAGACAACAGTCTGATAACGCGAGAACAGAGATCCTGTGAACCAATCTGGGTGAGGTTTGGACAAACGTTGTAGGAGCAGACAGTAGTAAAGTGTGTTTAGCAAAGGTTGTCCTGTTATAGTGTCATGATGGCTGTCATCATGATGGCGATTTGAAAATTCCTTGGCCTACTGGGATCGAATGTGCAGTTTCACACACAATAGTCCAGAATGTGCCTGAGATTAGCTGCTCACAAAAGGACAGACGGATGGACAGACGGACGGACGGACGGTTGAGTGGACGGATGGACTCATAGAAGCAGAAAAAACGTATCTCTTGCCTTCGGGCCGTTCCGGTCTGGTGGGTAAAATAGGAGGGAGGGAAAGCAAGTTAAGCAACCGAATGATAATTCGGAGAAAACAAAGAAGGTATGGAGAAAAAAAAGAGAGAAGCCAGAGAGAGATACACAAATTAGAACATAGTTCCACATTAACCACTTAAAAGGAAGAAATAGCCCATGCATGTACAATCTTGTAGATTGGCTGTTCATTTCATTCCCCCAAATAGTGACACCATGAGGGTTAAAATGGTTTCAAATAAATCTAGAAAAAATAGTGACACCATGAGGGTTAAAATGGTTTCAAATAAATCTAGAAAAAATAGTGACACCATGAGGGTTAAAATGGTTTCAAATAAATCTAGAAAAAATAGTGACACCATGAGGGTTAAAATGGTTTCAAATAAATCTAGAAAAAACATGATAGAAAAAGCCTTTCTTCCTTCACTCTCCCCCTCTCTTTAACTCATTTTGGGCGGGAACCCCATTTGGCGGGAACCCCATTTGGTGTTTTAAAGCATTGTGTTATACTTTAGCTATTGAAAAATAGCAGATCTACAAGCTCGTAGCGCGAGCTTGTAGATGCTATTTTTTGAAAAATCGTGAAATTGTGGCGCAAATTTCGAATATAATTATATATAACGCTTTTAACTCAAAAATGTACTTCTGGGGGAGTCCCTGGAAAAACATATTTTCAGATGGGGGGTCCGCGGCCAAATACAGATCATTCTGGGGGTCCTTGACATGAAAAGGTTGAGCACCACTGATTTTTTCTGAAAACGTTTAGGATTTAGAAGAACTCTTTTTAGAATCGGTCTCTCTGATGTTCATTATTTCTCTTTCAGCCTTTTCCCCTCCTCCACATGGACAGATGAACTGAAGGGCGTCATATTATGTTGGACTTCTTTAAGGCCTTTCTTTATCTTCTCTCACGAAGCCAAGCATTCTGCATTATTGAAAGAAAGACAATAGAACAACATTAGTTGGCAAACGGTATATATATCTGGGAGATGAGAACATACGATGGTTAAGGGTTAAGGCTGAAGCCCCCCTTTGACGTCTATGTGTGCGTGTCCCTGCTTACCAGCGTAGATGGTGTGTATGTAATAAAGCAATAAGCCACGAGAGGTCTCAGGTTACCGGGTATTTTACAATGGCTGGGAGGCGTAGGCAGACCCGACATGCAGCCGAGGGTCTTCTACCCTCCCAGCCATTGTAAAATACCCAATAAGCTGGGGCCTCGAGTGGCTTATTGCTTTTCTAAAACTGTTACAAACATATAGCAATATTAACCTAATAAAACGATTAAATTCACAAAAGTAGCTACGCTTTGCGCCACCAGAGCGAGCCGCATCACTTCCTTGTTTTGCTGCAAGTAGGCTATGTGACGGGAGAATAGCGCTTGATGTCTTTACGGGGCCGCCTGGAGCCACGCATTCACAGTCATATGAGCCGGGCGGTGCTTATAGACGCCCGCACGGCATGGGTTTGCAAGGTAATCAAGCGCTCCCCTTCCCCAGTACAGCTACAGAGATGCGGAATCAGCTGCAAATTATATAAAGTGATTGAAGGTGTGGGTTATCGGTGAAATTTACACCGGTCACGTGACGGTAACCAGCCAATCAGAATCAAGTATTGGGACTACCCGTTTTAGAATCTATTGTAATGATCATCATGGTCTTACCAGCGTAGATGTCGTTGAGGTTCTCCACCTCCTCCCTGACCCTGAGAAGGAGGACATCTTGGAGGATGTCCTGCCGCTCGGCCTCCACCCCCAGACGCTCCAGATGGTGTTCCTTCAACCTCAGCAACGCCCGGCCTGGACCAGTACAGAGCAGTGTTGTTTAGTTTTAGTCATAGGGCCGTTTGCACCAAGAAGGATTAAGCCTTAATCTGGTTTAAATCAAGGTTTATCTATTAATCCAGTTGCACCAAACTTTAAACCTAGTTTTCACTAATCCGGTTTAGTTTTAAACCATCCTTTTAATCTTGGTTTTGTTTTTTTAATCTTGGTTTAAATTTTCACAGTAAACCTAAAAAATGTCAATCCTGTTGCACCACTACTTTAAACTTTGATTTAAGTACCAATAAGGGATTAATTCTAAACCAGCAGGAGAGGAGGTTTAAATGAAAACAACATGGTCAAACAACGTCTGTTGTTTTATTTAGCGAGCGAGACGGTTTTTATTATTATATATATTTTTGCTGCAGGCACTATGATTTAATTTAAACATTCTCAAATATGAATGAAATAGTAACGCTAATGATGCTCACGACTGCTGCTGTTTATTTACAGCGCAAAACCAAGATGGCGGACACACAACAAAGTTTAATCCATTCATTAATCACAGTTTAAAGTTTTAATCACAGTTTGATGGATTTTAATCACAGGTTAAGGATTTAATCACAGATCTGTTAAGCAATGCTTAAAATTAAGTGGTGCAACACAACTCGAATTAAAATTAATCCTTGATCAACAAATCCTTGATTAACACTAAACTAAGCTTAATTTAATCTTTCTTGGTGCAACCGACCCATAGTCTTTAAGGAATGCAACTTCATTTAGTTTTAGTCATATTTTAGTCACCTGGAATGTTTTAGTGTTAGTCTAGTTTTAGTTAGCCTGGAACTCACCTATGCTTTCTATGGCATAGGCAGCTCCCGGCAGGATCCGCCGGCAGAAACTGTGCGCAGCTGCTGGACATGATACTAATTAATTAGAGCGACAGAGAGAGAGAGAAGTGTGTGTGTGTGTACGGGTGTGCGTGTGTGCATCAATTTAACAAAGGTGCAGACGATCAGAAATCAGTAGAGTGATCGTTTGCGCTACTCTATGCCGAATTGAAGTAGACTCGGACCCAGACCTTTTTTTTTCCTCCCTGGAAATAAAAACGTCTGGGTTTCCGAGGCTAAGTTTTAGTTGACTAAATGTCATAAGATTTTAGTCGACTAAATCTACAGTTGATTTAGTCGACTAATATGTATTTTGTCGGGCCATGATGCTGTCGTAATGACAATTACACTTGTCATTAGTGTGACGCGTTGTGAGCTTGTAGATCTGCTATTTTCAGCATGCAACCAAGTGTAAAATGACTTATACTGGATCTCTTGTCCACTAGTCCCTTCCTGACATTTTAGTCTAGTTTTTATTTGTTGACGAAATTGTCAATATATTTAGTCTTGGTTTTAGTCAGCGTAGCTTAGTTTTCATTTGGTTTTTTATTCAGTTTTCGTCAGTGAAAAAAGGTAGTCGACGACAAATTATATATATTATAATTATTATATATATTTCAATATAGCTAATCTATAAGCTTTTAGATATTTAATAATAATTTTGAAAGCTTTTGAAAAGGTGCTCCAAAAGTGTAACGACATGCCCACAATAGGTAGACGAGGTTGAAAGCTGCATAAATGCTGATACAGATGTCATCAAATAACTGCTGATACATCGGCCTGACCGATATATATATCGTTCGGGATGGACTAAAGTGTTTTGGGCTCTACGGAAAAATAATGAATGAATAAAGAAGTGATAAAATGAATGGAGAGTATACAGTAGTTTGCTGTGGCTTATACAAATTAATTAACCCATTTTGGGCGGGAACCCCTTTTGGTGTTTTAAGCATTATGTTGTACTTTAGCTGTTGAAAAAATAGCAGATCTACAAGCTCGTAGCGCGGCACCGAGTGCCGCGCTACGAGCTTGTAGGTCTGCTATTTTTGAAAAATGGCGAAAATGTGGCACAAATCATTGAATATATATATTCTTTCAGAGCAACCCTTTCTAACTCAAATCTTTGCTTCTAAGCGGGTCCCTGGAACAACATATTTGGAGATGGGGAGGGGGGTCGGTGGCCAAATTCACATAATTCTGGGGCTCCTTGACATGAAATAGTTTGAGAACCACTAATATAGAAACATGTTTTTTTTAAGAAAACCGTCAGGATTTAGAAGGCATTTGGAGAATCGATCTCGGGTCTAAATTAATGAATGAAGGCACCTCTATGCATGTGTCTCCTACCTGAAATAGAGTGCTTGATGACGGCCATGTGGAGTGTGCTCAGCGTGGTTGGGTATTGCTCCTCTATCCAGTCGCACACCTCCTGAACGGACCAGAGTGACGCACGCTTTGACAGCACCATCACCCTCCGATGTCACGTCTCACTGCCTAGAGGGCAAGGAGAAAGGAAGCCTACTGTGAGTGCAATGTCGTATTGATGGCATAATCTGTAAAAGTTCATTTTATTTACTACTACTACTTCATAAACTCCTATTTCTTAGTTTCCCCAGCAAAAAGTGCAGAGTTACAAGCTCACAGCGCATTGCAATGTGTCGTGAGCTTGTAGGGGGGGCGGCGGTGGCTCAGGGGTAGAGGGGTAACCGCAAGGTTGCCAGTTCGAACCCGGGCTCCCCCAGAGTTAGTGTCGAAGTGTCCTTGAGCAAGACACTGAACCCCCTAATTGCTCCTGACGTGCTGGTTTGGTGTCTTGCATGGTTTCCGCCGCCATCGGTGTATGAATGTGTGAATGTGTGTGTGAATGGGTGAATGTAATGCACAATCTCTGTAAAGCGCCTTGGATAAAGGCGCTATATAAATGCACCATTTAGATTATATCTCTTTCGGAAAATGTTTGCCCATTATGACGTGAAGGTCATGAAGGCCTGTTAGGCCCATTAACTATCCTAGATGCTGCATTCATACTGAAAGCCACTGCATTGCTCCTACACACATACTGTACTACTACAGCGTGCATAATGAGTTTATGACAGTAGGGGGGGGGGGGGGGGGGGGGGTGACATTATCTGCCAATTACCCCCGTCATTACCTCATAGGTCAGTGTATTACAACACGTGGGATGGCCTATACTTCCTATAAACTTTATTTTTCCAATTAACCATGAGAACATTCTGAGAATTTACAGTGTAACATTATAGCACGGTAACATTATAGCACGGTAACATTAGAGCACGGTAACATTATAGCACGGTAACATTAGAGCACGGTAACATTAGAGCACGGTAACATTAGAGCACGGTAACATTAGAGCACGGTAACATTAGAGCACGGTAACATTATAGCACGGTAACATTATAGCACGGTAACATTAGATGGATCTCACAAGAAAAACGGAGGTAAAAAGTACAATTTTGAGGTATTTGTACTTTACTTGAGTATTTCCGATTTCCTTGCAGTACTTGTACTTCTACTCCACTACATCTCAGAGCCATCATTTGTATTTTTTTTACTCCACTACAATTATTTGAAAACTTTTAGTTACTATAGTTTTTGGGGATTTAAATTTTGATCAGAAAACATACAACCACTTCAACCCTATACATTTCGTCCGTTTGAAAATAGCCGATCTACAAGCTCACAATGCGTCGCGATGCGACGCATTGTGAGCTTGTAGATCGGCTATTTTCAAAAAGTTTTTGTACACACTCATGAACATTCATGCAATATGAGTACTTTTACTTTTAGTACATTGTGATGCCGATACTTTTATACTTTTACTTGAGTACATTTTTTGAAAACGGGACTTCTACTTGTAACGGAGTATTTATACTTTTACCTAAGTAAAACATTTGAGTACTTTTTCCACCACTGCCTATATACTTTTATTCTTAAACCTTAAGCCGTTTTGGCCTGACGTCGAAATTTAAAAAATGTCTTCTAAATCCTGACAGTTTTCTGAAAAACCTCATGTTTCTGTATCAGTGGTGCTCAATATTTCATGTCAAGGACCTCAAAAATGATATGTAATAAGCCTCCGCCCCCCATCTGAAAATATGTTGTTCCAGGGACCTTCCCAGAAGCAAAGATTTGAGTTAAAATGTTCACTCTGTAATAATATACATTCAAAGATTTGAGGCACATTTTCACGATTTTTAAAAAATAGCAGACCTACAAGCTCGTAGCGCGGCACTCGGTGCCGCGCTACGAGCTTGTAGATCTGCTATTTTTCAATAGCTAAAGTATAACAAAACACCAAAAGGGGTTCCCGCCCAAAATGGGTTAAGCCGTGGGTTCGCTTGGCTTTCCTCCCAGCCATGGTACACTATCCTCTTGGGTTTCATTGCTTTAGGCCAGAAAGAAACTAGTAAACTGTTGATGTGACCTTTTCACTGGGCCAGAGTCTTGTTAGCGGGTTGTAAAATATAGGAATTTAATTTCCTGTTGTAATTATAAAGGAGGTTTGGGATTGGATGAGGCAATATATACCAAGGTCCCAGTGGGGGTGTGTAAGTAACGTACAGAGAGAGTGGAGACCTTTTACACGGGGAGGGATTCCAAAAACCTAAAAAATAAATAACCCATTTAGACATGAGGACGATTCTACAAATGCCTTCTAAATCCTGACAGTTTTCTGAAAAACCCTCATGTTTCTATGTCAGTCGTTCTCAAACATTTTCATGTCAAGGACCCCCAAAGATATATATGTAATTGGCCGCCGAACCCCATCTGAAAATATGTTGTTCCAGGGACCCCTCCCCCCAGAAGCAAAGCTATGAGTTAAAAACGTTCGCTCTGAAAGAATATATCCAAATATTTGCGCCCCATTGTCACGATTTTTCAAAAATAGCAGACCTACAAGCTCGTAGCGCGGCACTCGGTGCCGCGCTATGAGCTTGTAGATCTGCTATTTTTCAATAGCTAAAGTATAACACAATGCTTAAAACTGCTGAATGAAATCGTTATTTCTGCATCACCACTGTGTTGTATGCAGCAGTAGGTATAATAAGTGATATTTCCCCATTTTCATATGCCATCTCTGTTTTTTCCATTACACTAGGCATCAGTGAGTGACTGAGTTTGTGACATCTCATTAAAAAAGGACAACTTTAGTTTTTTTCAACCAAGGTTCATGTTTTAGGTTATTATTATTGGAGAAAGTAAAAGATGAGTGTTATTTATTTTTTTCATTTGCTGCTTTCTTTCGTTTTAGGGATTCGAGCATGGGGCTAAACTGTGTATTTCTTTACAAAATGTTATAGCGATTTCTTTTTTTTTATCATTTACTATAGTCCTACTAGACCCCAAGAAATTACATCTGGCCACAAAAGATCACGGGATCAAACTGACATATTGAGCCTAAGACACACTCGTCACTGCTAAACCCCTTATCCCTAAACTTCTTTGCTGTTTTATTTTATTTTGACAAACATTTTTGAATAGTTCAACTAGCCAATCTACATTGACACATTGTGAGCTTGTAGACTGGCCATTTGAACTATTCAAAAATGTTTAGCAAAATAGTAAAAAAAGGGCAAAGAAGTTTAGGGATAAGGGGTTTAGCGGTGACGAAAATGGAGCCCACAGTGTGGCTTCCCCCCAGTAGGCTACCTTCATAAACCGATGAGATTGCACCTTTGTGGTATTTTAAAAAAACACAACCTTTTTACGTTTGAAAATGTTTGTTTTTTTTCTACTATCAAATTGGTTTTTAACTGTTTACATGGTCATGGTTCACCTTTGTTCTCTGGACTGGTTGATAGACTTCCGAGCTCTGATAGAGCAACCACACGAGCCTCAACCAGTAGTAACTGTATTGTTCCTATAGGTGTAACAACTCATTCAACCAGTGGTAACTGTATTGTTCCTATAGGTGTAACAACTCATTCAACAAGTGGTAACTGTACTGTTCCCAGGTGTAACAACTCATTCGGACAGTCTGCCTTCTCAGTAAAGGGAGCAAAACTATGGAACTCTTTGCCTACGGTTCTAAAACTAGAGACGGATGGTAACGTGTTCCACAGAGGACTCAAACTATGGTTGAAATCAAATCAACTGTGTTCACATGTATAGCTTCTGATCTGACTGGTTACTAGAGTGATTATGTTTACTTTTGTATTGGAGATTATGTAATGGGTATTGTAATTTTGCTGTAAATATTATTAGAATGTGGACCCCCCCATTTGAAAAGATATGCCAGGGACCCTCATAAGAGAAGATTTGTATGGCTCTAGCAGTGATTCTCAACCCGTTTAATTTCAAGGACGCCCCCAGTTTGACATGCATCTTACTTATCATTTAGCTGGTGACCCCCTGGAACCCCCTCAAGGACCACTGGTGAGAGGACATACACTGGTCTATCAAACGTATTATAGACAGCGATGCCATAATATTATTATTATTATATATTTTGCCTATGCACTAATCCAGTGACACAATGCTACCACCTTGTGGCACATCACAACATCACATCATGGTGAAGCAACCTTACATTTTATTAAATGATTTAATGTAACACGTGCGGTTCTAATCTATACTATTGTCTATTTGTCTTATTTTCGTTGTTCGCATTCGGTCGGAACTGCGGATGCTATATCCTCGATCATGTTATCAATATTCAAATCTATAATATGAAGCAACAAAGCAACATCTGGTCTCTGTACAAAGTTTCCTCGATCATGTCAGGAATGGATCCCAACCGTAATCGAACCATAAAATACGAACCAATGTTTCTATATCGACAACAATAATATGATGTAACCAAAATAAGTCAACATATTGAAGCAACAGTCTTACCTGCCCAGCCCTTCTCTTGACTCCGCCTCACACGGATGCGCAACAACCCGATGTTTCACCGATATCAGTAACCTATCGAAATCTGTGTCGCCAACAATGCACTGTTGAGAAGTGGTTTCGCTTGTTTTAATTTATTAATAATAATGCAGCCAGCCAGGTCAGACATGTATGCGTTTGGCTGATAGATAGATAGAAGAAGAAGATAATCTCGAATAATTGTGTTCATTTATATTAAATTATTATAGATTTGTTTCTAAATGACTGTTGGGGTCACGGGATTCAAATGGTATCAAATGTCGGTATGACATGATGTATATACAAAAACAATATTTGGTCATTAAAAGTCCCCTCCCCTCCGGTTCAGTTATTTTTGGTTCTTAGTCCAGGACCATGAGCCAGGCGTTAAGTATGAATTGAGTGGGCAAAACTAAACCTATATTAAATTGTTTATAGAATCAATACATTAATATGATAAACCCTTCCAACAGTAGCTTTTTTTTTCCTTATTTTCTGTTTTTTGCACATATTTCCTATATAATGCCTCATTTGCATATTTAAAAATGTAAAATTTGTAGTAGGCTACAATA
Source organism: Electrona antarctica (assembly GCF_951216825.1). NCBI lineage: Eukaryota > Metazoa > Chordata > Actinopteri > Myctophiformes > Myctophidae > Electrona > Electrona antarctica. The sequence continues at coordinate 4,654 of NW_027637855.1, read as the reverse complement.
AATCCTTGTCTTCGTGTAAGTAATCAATTGGGGAAGTTTCATGGTGATAACAATCTAATATAGGCTAGGTATATAGTTTTGAACACTCAAATTAAACGTTCCAATTTTGGAGCTCTGGCTCAAGAACCACAAAGAACTGAACCGGTTCCCATTGGGAACCAACGGGTAAAAGGGGCCTGAGTGACGTGTTATTGTGTCTCTATGTACGTTGTTGTATTAAAGTACTATGAAATATATATATATTAACAGGCAGCAGACAGCCATGCAGGCTCAGCCTCAATGCGGTGATGCGCCCGCTAGAGGGAGCCAAAGGACCGTGACAGAGATCACAAGTTTCTTCAATAGTTCCAACTAAAGTTTATACTTTTCAAGTTTATACACTGCACGAGGCGCTTCCCAAACTCTGTCATGTCAAGGACCCCCACATTGACACTAATAATTAGCCCGCGGGGACCCCCATTTGAAGAGATTAATGACAGCTACTGTAGGCTATATCATTATAAGAGAAGATTTTTACAGAGCTCTCAACCCGTTTAATTTCAAGCAGTTTGACATGCATATTATCCTACTCTACAGACCCCCGTTTAATGGCATTTTATCTCAGGGACCCCCAGTATAAAATCACTGTTCATTTAACTCTGAGAGTGTACAAATGGAACCAAATGGACCCTTATGGGTCTGTAACTCTGAGAGTGTACAAATGGAACCAAATGGACCCTATTCGGGTCCATTTGGTTCCATTTGTACACTCTCAGAGTTACAGACCCATACGGTTTCCTATAACTGTCATTTAGCTGTCATGGGGGACCCCGCGGGTCCCCCCCCCCCCCCTGGAACCCTCTCAACTCTCAAGGACCCCTAGGGGTCCCCGGACCCCCACTTTGGGAACTATATAAGTCTGCACTGTAGGCTAGCATGTTTGAACACTTGTGTTTGTTCTTAGTGTTCCCGTAGCTATCTGCTCCATAGCTCTAATGCCGATACGGCATATTATAGAACTGCATTTAATAGAGCTATGGACCAGAGCTGGTGTTCCCGTCACATGGTCGGGTTGGAGGTGGAGGGTTTGGTCCGACTCTGTCTGACTCTGTACGATATTCTCTCAGCAGACGGAGTCACTCAGTCAGTGATAGTTTGTTGTTGACTGCATGTCTGTCTGTTTGTCTCTGCGCAGGACTCTGTCTGCAGGACCACACAATAACATTACCTTCCATGACTTCCAAGGACTTACAGACAGTTTAAGGACTTCCATGCAGTTTAAGGACTTCTAGATAGTTAAGGACTTCAAGACAGTTTAAGGACTTATCACAGAGAGCAGCTCACTGGGTCTGTTTTGACACTTTTGCCGGGAGTTTGTTGGCGTTTTTTGCTGCGAAGAGAGACGCGCACTTTTTGTTGAGAATTATGAGACATCTGCTGCACCTGTGAGTCATTCTGCGACAACTAACCGACACCACGGGGTAAGATATTTAAGCTGCAAGCTGTTTGGATTGATTGAAGTATTTATTTATTAACGGTTTGGCTACATTTTCACATCATGAAAAGCACACTTAACTCATCACAAAGACTGTTACTGTGGAGTGGACGACACACTGATAAAAGCGTTACACTTGTTTACATCACGGCCCACCCTTTTCAATTCATCATGTCTGTCATCATTGACGCTATCATCGATTATCTGCATGGATTTAATGGCTATACAGTTGAATTATATTATTTCAATTTGACAACTTTTGGTTGTTTTAGCAGCTATATGATAATTATATATCCATGAACAACTTTAAACATGATTTACATTGTATACGTTGCAAATAATGATGAATGGAAAAGTGCAGTGACCTAGTCCAGTGGTTCCCAAAGTGGGGTCTGGGGACCCCCAGGGGTCCTTGAGGGAGTTCCAGGGGGTCCCCAGCTATAATGATGGTTTGGAACCAAATGGACCCTAATGGGTCTGTAAGTACACTCAGAGTTACAGACACTCTCAGAGTTAAATTAACATTTAATATAAATTGGGGGTCCCAGAGATAGAAATGCCATTAAATGGGGGTCCATAGACTAATGCATGTCAAACTGGGGGGGTCCTTGAAATTAACCGGGTTGAGAATCACTGCTAGAGCCGTAAAAATCTTCTCTTATGGGGGGTCCCTGGCATATCTTTTCAAATGGGGGGTCCACGGGCTAATTAGTGTCAATTTGGGGGTCCTTGAAATGAAGACGTTTGGGAACCGCTGACCTAGTCCACTGACCTAACCACTGACCTAGTCCAGTGGTTTGCAACCTTTTTCATATTTATCCGGCATTTGAGCCATGGACCAATACCTTTTGATGACATTTAGCCTCTCAGACCCAAAACTAAAGAATATTTTGTTGTTGTTGTTGGATACGATTTTGATCACGTGCTTCCATAGTAGAGATAACATAAAAAAATATATATATAAAAACAATCTACATTCTCTAATAGTGTAGACATCTTGTATATTAAGTATTGCAGATGTTTAACAATAATCTAACTCTTCTCTGGAGAGTGCAAAAGTGTAAAAGTTAGATTCCGGAGAGTGTAAAATGAAACCAAATGGACCCATTTGGTTTAATTTTACACTCTCCAGACTTACATATTCTATAAAGGGTCCATTTGGTTACCACCAACTCTCCATCATTTAGCTGGGGGACCACCTGGAACCCCCTCAAGGACCACTGGTTGAACACCACTGACCTAGTCTATATTAAAGTATACACTCAAAAGCTACTGTCAGAGAATATTGGTACAGTGAAGAAGATTGACAACCGTTTCATTCACATCATCATGACCTGTTTGGCTGTTTCTCTAAGATAAAGTATCGAAAAACAGTCTAAGTCCAAATGTAATTCTGACCCCTCCACGGAAAGGCCTCGTTGTCCTGACCCCTTATCTATCATGTATACATTATGGATAAATAGTTTGGACTTAGACTGTTTTTCGTCTATCAACAAAAGATGGTCACAACTCACAACACCAGAGGGAGTTCAACAAACCACGTGCAACCCAGATTCGGCACAAACCAGGGACTAAATTAATTTCGCTCCTATATGCCACAAAAATGTGGAACGCCCTACCAACAGTCATTAAGACATGCGAATCCCTTGACTCCTTCAAAACCGCTCTCAAAGGGCACCTATATACAGACGGCTGCCATTCGAAACTGGCCCTCGTAAAATCTGAATCCCTCCACCACCCCTTTTTCCCCCTCACTGTATATGTTTCTTCCCCCTTTTTACCTCCTTTAAGATGACTTTGTAAGTGTATATTTGTACGTCTCTAAATGTTATGATGAATTGAAAACGGTGGACCCTCTTGTAAACAAGTGTAATGCTTTATTTATGGAGTCGTCCACTCACAGTTAACAGTCTTTGTATTGAGTTGTGCTTGAAATGTACTGTAATTCTGAAAACTGTTAATACATACTTCAATCAATCAATCAATCAATAAATCAATCAATCTGCTTCATCCTAATGAATTCACCCTATATTTGGCAACTTGTTTTAACCCATTTAGACCTGACGTCGAAATTTAGAAAATGTCTTTTAAATCCTGACAGTTTTCTGAAATACCTACGTTTCTATGTCAGTGGTGCTCAATATTTCATGTCAAGGACCCCCAGAATGACCTGTATTTGGCTGCGGACCATCTGAAAATATGTTGTTCCAGGCTGGGACCTCTACAGAAGCAAAGATTTCAGTTAAAAACGTTCACTCTGTAATAATATTCAAAGATCTGAGGCACAATTTAAAAATAAATAGCAGACCTACAAGCTCGTATCGCGGCACTCGGTGGCGCGCTATGAGCTTGTAGATCTGCTATTTTTCAATAGCTAAAGTATAACATGATGCTTTAAAACACCAAAAAGGGGTTCCCCGCCCCAGAATGGGTTAAATGTGCACAGTGACGGATAAATGTCCACATCTGTTAGGATTTATTTGCGATTATTAGGCTGGCAGCCCAGCCTGCAGAGCAGCAGGCCTGTAGCAACAGATTATTAGGCTGGCAGAGCAGCAGTCCTGTAGCAACAGATTATTAGGCTGGCAGCCCAGCTCTGCAGAGCAGCAGGCCTGTAGCAACAGATTATTAGGCTGGCAGCCCAGCCTGCAGAGCAGCAGGCCTGTAGCAACAGATTATTAGGCTGGCAGCCCAGCCTGCAGAGCAGCAGGCCTGTAGCAACAGATTATTAGGGTGGCAGCCCAGCCTGCAGAGCAGCAGGCCTGTAGCAACAGATTATTAGGCTGGCAGCCCAGCCTGCAGAGCAGCAGGCCTGTAGCAACAGATTATTAGGCTGGCAGCCCAGCCTGCAGAGCAGCAGGCCTGTAGCAACAGATTATTAGGGTGGCAGCCCAGCTCTGCAGAGCAGCAGGCCTGTAGCAACAGATTATTAGGGTGGCAGCCCAGCTCTGCAGAGCAGCAGGCCTGTAGCAACAGATTATTAGGCTGGCAGAGCAGCAGGCCTGTAGCAACAGATTATTAGGCTGGCAGCCCAGCCTGCAGAGCAGCAGGCCTGTAGCAACAGATTATTAGGCTGGCAGAGCAGCAGGCCTGTAGCAACAGATTATTAGGCTGGCAGCCCAGCCTGCAGAGCAGCAGGCCTGTAGCAACAGATTATTAGGCTGGCAGCCCAGCCTGCAG
>NW_027637856.1:0-8525 GCF_951216825.1 Electrona antarctica | reverse complement strand
TCTTAATGCCTCACTCTCTCCCTTCCTTTATCACACTTCCACTCTCCATATCATTATTCCACCACCACACCAAAATAGAAAATGAGACCATGCAATGTAGAGCAGACATCTTTCAGTGGACTTGGGGGGGGCTAAATTATGTTGGCTCCCCACCATACCGCGGTGACCATACGAAAGGAGCGAGGGACCATGAAGCACGTGCACGCACGCACGCACGCACGCACGCACGCACGCACGCACGCACGCACGCACGCACACACACACACACGTCACACGCACACACACACACACACACACACACACACACACACACACGTCACACACACACGATGGAGGGTCAGTCAACTCGACAACATCTTCACTTTCTGTCCATTTGCTTAACTACTGAAGCCCTATTTTGTTGTGTGTAGGACAGACGGCTAAAATAGCACAACGTGTTGTTGTGTGATGCATTGTATAAGCTTCTAGATTGGTTATTTTATATATTTTTAAACATTTGTATTTTATTTCTTAGAAAATGTTCACCAAGCTTAAAACCAGGACGCCTGGTTGTTAAACTGATTATTGGGGGACACGACGTCTCTTGGTATCTCCGACTCCTATATAGCCATTAAAAGTGGCAGTTTGTGCATGAAAGAGATGAGAGGGTGCACGTTATATAGGCACACACTTTGATCTGCGGGAAGGGATGTGATCTGAGAGATGTAGCGTGACGGAGGGTCGTTCTCTCTTTATTAGAGCTCTGCTCCTTCAGGGTATGTATAGCAGCAGGACCGGTTTGTCCATTTGCAAAGACTGAGCATCTTAATACAGACCAGCTTACCACTGCTGGGCCACTGGTGCCATTGTCCCAGGATCACAGTGACGCACGCACGCACGCACGCACACACGCACGCACGCACGCACGCACGCACGCACACACACACGCACACACACACTTGCAGTAGTCCATGATAATGAAGCACCTCGGTGCTTTTCTCCGAGGCACAAATGTTTTTCCCTAATGAGACTCACCTCTGTAATACTGATGCGCACGCACGCACGCACCCACACATCATCTACACACCATTAGCATTCTCGCAGGCGTGTGTGCAGTAGTTGTTGTTGTTGTTGTTGAACAAAAGGGCTTGATAAGCACTGTGAGCTAGACAGACAGACAGACAGACAGACAACGCCTGCTTCATTCATACACTCTATGGTGTGACGCTTTTTGAACTTGTAGATCTGCTATTTTCAGCATGCGCCAAATATAAATCATGCACTTCAAAATCCAGAGGATTTTTTTTCTTCCAAAATGTTGATAGCACACACTATTTAAAAAGGAAAAAATATATATATATATTGAAGATGTTTTTGTATTATTTATTTTAAATATATACCGGTGTGTGTATATATATATATATATATTTCTGACCTGTTTCATGGCTCCAGAACGGAGGAATGCGCTTTGAGATCGATACGCCGCGTTTTCATGAAATGTGTCAAATCTTTGCTGGCTAAAAACATATCCTTGTAGGAAAATGAGACGCACAGATTGTTGTAATGCTGCTGTACAGTACGATTTGTTTTGTTTGATTGTCAACAGGTTATGTATATTATGTGCACGTATACAGTATACAAAATCTATATTGACAACAAACTAATCCATTTAACTTGAAACACAAAAAGACTTGTTTATGCACGTGCACAGAGGAATATAAACTGAATGAAACCGTGGTAGAGAATACAGTGCAGTTTTGTAACCAACCACAGAGGATGAAAACAATTAAGTTAGACATTTATTATACATTTCCTATCCATGCGTTGCTTTTGAATTGAGTGCTAGTAGATTGTAATTCCAAGTGCATTGTGTGTGTGTGTGTGTGTGTGTGTGTGTGTGTGTGTGTGTGTGTGTGTGTGTGTGTGTGTGTGTGTGTGTGTGTGTGTGTGTGTGTGTGTGTGTGTGTGTGTGTGTGTGTGTGTGTGTGTGTGAGAGACACCTGACATCCGATCAGAACCGGGGTGTGGCCTCTGTGCTGTCTCTCACACACACACGCACACACACACACGCGCGCACACGCACACACACAGTGCTAGGGAAAGAGCACGTTATGGATGTTAAAAAATCTATCCGTGAGTCTTGCGGTGCACGTCACATTCTGAAGTGCAGTTCAGTTATTCCATAATGAGAAACAGCATGGTTATTAATTCCACCTGATTACATCCAGCACCACGCACGCACACACACGTACGCGCACACACACACACACACACACACACACGTACACACACATAATGGAGACGAGGTGTGTTCTGTATTAGATTAGGTAGAGCAAGGAATCTCAGGTTTTTATTCTATTACCGTCTGTTAAATTATTCCGGGATGTTCAGACAGACACCCAGACAGGGTAGAGAGACACTGTGTGAGAGAGAGAGAGAGAGAGAGAGAGAGAGAGAGAGAGAGGGGGAGAGGGGGAGAGGGGGAGAGAGAGAGAAAGAGAGAGAGAGAGAGAGAAACTATCTCTGACAGAAAATACACAATCTTTTTATAGTTTCACAAGATAGCATTACCCAAAGTGTTAATGTAACACAGCTCTGTTTACACCTTTTATTGTATTGTTTTATCTTGACTATCTTGTTGCTTTGGCAATGTAAACGTATGTTTTCTCATGCCAATAAAGTTCCATTGAATTGAGAAGGATTTTGAGGGAGAAAGGAAGGATATCAACAAACAATCGTTAAAATGAAACCAAATGGATTTGGTTTCATTTTACGCTCTCAAGAGTTGAATTATTGTTAAACATCTGAGTTACTTAATTTACAAGTAGTCTACACAATTTGAACATTTGGAAGAAGTGTTATTTTGATTGTTTGCCTGTTATCTCTCATACAGCATGGAATTGTGGACAAAAACTAAAAAATCTTTACTTTTGAGTCTGAGAGACTAAACCTCATCAAATGGTGGTCCGTGGCTCAAATGCTGAATAAATAGTGGGTCCTGGTATCAAAATGGTTGAAAACCACTGACATAAATCCTTTTATCAACACCGTCAGCCTCTCTCTCTCTCTCGTCTGCCCACACGTACAAGTGCTGCCGCTCTGAAATTGAAGTGCGCATGGAGAGAGAGAGAGAGAGAGAGAGAGAGAGAGAGAGAGATAGAGAGGGGGGGATTTGGATGAAGAGGTTGGATTGAGGAGAATGGGATGTAAAGGGGAGGGGGCGGACGGGGGGGCTTGACCCCTGACCTCCCAGTGTTGGTTTTAATTAATCCACTTAAAGAGTGCGTCCGTGTGTGTACCGCCTTATATCCGCCCGTAGCGCAGAGAAGAGGCACAAATCCATCTGCCTAATTACCAAGACCACTGTTCTGAATCTGCAAATCCCTCATGTTAGCACGCATACGTGTGTGTGTGTGTGTGTGTGTGTGTGTGTGTGTGTGTGTGTGTGTGTGTGTGTGTGTGTGTGTGTGTGTGTGTGTGTGTGTGTGTGTGTGTGTGTGTGTGTGTGTGTGTGTGTGTGTGTGTGTGTTTTATCTACATCCTCCGTAACCCTTGTGTCTTTTTAGGATTACAGACAAACCGATTTTAAGTCCCCTTCCTCGCTCCCCGTGCAGTCAGTCAGGGGGAGGGGGAGGGGGGGGGGGGGGCTTCAGTAATCCCCCTCCTCTTCATTCTTCATCCCCGTGGACCTGCAGTGTGTGGCCAGGGGAGGGTGGCATTGGGCCGGGTACAGACAAGCCAGAGAGACCCCCCCCCCTGGCTGTATCACCTGGACCGTGGGGGTACCGGAGCCATAGAGTAAGACTTCCAATTGGGCCAGTCCAATGGCGGTTCTTCTACATAGACTTCTGTTGAATGCTTGGGGACAACAATATTAGGGACAAGTGCTGGACCGGAAGTTGGCCGAAATGCATTGGACTCAGCTTTAATGAGCTTTTTTTTTAATTTTAGGTAGTTTTTTTTGTAATATAGTACAAGATAAACATTAGAGAGACTTTAGTTGTTACTGTACAATACTTGAAAACAGTTGGCATGTTGCACACATGCCTAAAATTGCTCTTATTTGCGCCGCCCTCGTTGTATTCGGCTACATTGAAAATGAGGGCCTGCCCCTCAATTGTACTTGAAATAAAGGTGGTTGATGATGATGATGATGATGATGATGATGAAAACAATGTATTTCAATGTAATGTAATGTAATATTTTGCATTTAGTTATAGTCATGTTAACTTTATGAACTAGATACAAACACATTGGACGTAAAAAACATTTGATATAGCCTATAGTCAATACGGTAGACTGAAGTAATTAAACTGGGCATGTTTGGAATTGTAACAGCTGAAATCAATAATATATCAGTATTCCGATATTAACCTGCGGGCCACATTAACACATTGACTGCCATCTGGTGGACAAAAGTAGTGGTGCTTTGGTGCCGGGTGTTTTCAGGCTATTCAAGCTGCCTCACGCTACAGACACAGGAGATAGGCTCCTGTCCTATATGGGCCTCATGGCTCGGCAAGGCTTACTTACTTACTTACAGTACTTAAGTAAATACTAAGTAAGTACCTATTAGTTACTTTCCACCACTGTTGCCAGGCATCGGAAGCGAGCGTCATTTTCGGCGATTCACAGAGCAGTTTGTGACCTGAACACGACACGTTGTTTTGGAGTTTCATTTAGGTCTTTTGTTTTCTTTTGTGGATCAAGACTTAACACTAGCATGTCTGAATTAAAATCACTACTACTATGACGGCTAACGGTCAGGCTGACCGGTGTTTTTCGTGCAATTCCATTGGCCACTCTCTCCCTGCATCTCTTCACACCTCTCCCCCCGTGGCGGGGGGTTGACGACTTGCCATTGTCTTCTAAATGTCACATTCCAACTAATTCAAGGCAGCGTTTCAACTCGACAGGACAACTCAAAGTTATTTTTCAACATGTATTTATTTAGCTATGCTCAATAGATAGGTGGAAACAATACGCCAGTCAGTCAACACACCATATTTCACCATATTTTTGATGCGCTGATATATGAAATGAATATGCGCGACAGCTGTGCGTGCGTGCGTGCAAATCAGAAAAGTTTAGGCTACAGACAAAGGAGTTGGGAGTTTGGGAGCGGCCGGCTAGCCACATATTAGCCTATATATATTTTAAAAATACCCAGCATAATTGTTGGGAAGGCTAAGCCTGGCCTAGCCGCCGCCTATGATCGATGTCATTTATATATATTTGATTTATTGTGCCAGCAGAGAGATCCGTAGCAGCAGCACGGTTTATATATACACCATAGGATAGATCAAGTCATGTGACGCATCACCGCCACAAATAGTGCTACAGCGTTATCTAAAATGCACTTCCGCATACCTCACCGTCAGTTACTTGGATATTTTCTCCCTCTCCACGAGAGAGGGAGGGAGAGAGAAAAAAGAGAGCCGTGATGCGTGGAAATCAGTTCCACTGGTCGCGTGCAGAAAAGTTATTTTCTTTTTCATTTCAGTTTACCAAACTATAATTATAGTGACGATGTGAGCGCTATATATTCAATATAGCGCTAGCTATAGCTAGTTTCTGTACCATACCACGTTCCTATGTCGCGCATTTCATATCATATGGAATGATTCATGTCATTGATTCATGTCATTTTTACACTGTTCGTTTAGCGTGCCCTCCGAAAAATAAAGTAAAAATATTTTTGATGCGCTGATATATGAAATGAATATGCGCGACATAGTCACAATGCTATAAACTTTATTATTCCAACATAATTATGCTAAAGATGGTGTGTATAGTCAACATATTTCTTTTTCCGTTTCGAGAAATAAAGTCAGACATCGTTATTTCTGCAAACCGCATATAAGAAATATAACATCTAAAACAACATTTAGTTTATGTAAGTTTGTAATGTAAGTTTGCCTACATGTGGACTTCCACATGTAGGTTGGAATGCAAATGACACATTAGCTTGAACAATGCCCGTCTCCAGCCGGGAGGAAGGTGTGAACAGCACGGCTTGTGGGGGAGAAAGGGTGAGGGCTCTAAGAGCGGTCCCACGGACCGCAAAAGAGCAGACATTTTAGTAGAATTATGTCTAAAATCATATTTCCAAAACGTTTCAGATGAAAAAAAAAACAGAGATGGTTTGAATCGAACATTTAGAAAAAGTCATGCAAGGGGAACTTTCTCAGGACTTCATGGGCAAAGAAAATCCACTTCAAAATTTCAAAATCGGTCAGCCTGACCGCTCCGACGCGCTAGTGTTAAGAGGCTATGGAGTGGGGGGGGGTTCAAAAGTTGAGAACAGAGAAAGGATGGAGTGTGTGTGAGAGAGACTCAGAGATGGGGAGGGAGGGAGGGAGGGAGGGGGAGATCAGCCCATCTCTCGCTTTCACGATGGACTCCGGTCGTGGAGTCCACAATTCACTCGCCCCTTCCGGGAGATGTCAATCAAAGCATTGTGCGCTGCGTGCGGAGAGAGAGAGGGGCGCGTGGGCGATCGAAGGGGCGGTCCCGGCGTCACGCGACGGCGGCGGGAACAATAACGGCATTCAGAACGCACTCAGAAGAACCAGGCAGGCAGGCGGGCGGGCGGAGAAAAGAGAGGTCTTTCCAAAAACCCTCCGAATCGGCTAAAGATAATTACAGATTTGAGTGAAACAAAAGATTTACGGGGGAGGTGGCGTCGTACGTACGGAGACTAGTCTGGATGAGAGGGAGGAAGTGGAATGAAATGAGTACAAAAGCCTTGCAGAGGGAGGAGGAGAGAGAGAGAGGAGGCCCAGGAATGAGGACGAGAGAGGTTTAGAAGAATGAGAACGTGAAGCGAGAGAGAGAGAGAGAGAGAGAGAGAGAGAGAGGAGTCCCAGGAATGAGGACGAGAGAGGTTTAGAAGAATGAGAACGTGAAGCGAGAGAGAGAGAGAGAGAGAGAGAGAGAGGAGGCCCAGGAATGAGGACGAGAGAGGTTTAGAAGAATGAGAATGTGAAGCGAGAGAGAGAGAGAGAGAGAGAGAGGAGGCCCAGGAATGAGGACGAGAGAGCTTTAGAAGAATGAGAACGTGAAGCGAGAGAGAGAGGAGGCCCAGGAATGGGATGCACACGCTTATCCGACACACCAGAGATCCAACATGCGGAAACAACGGTCGGACATGCGCTGCTCCCGTGCTTGCGGAGAGGGTCAGGTTAGGGTTTGAGGTATACTGTAGGTTGTCGGTCTGATGACAGTCGGACCGGTAGCATAAACTAAAGCCTGTATACCCCCAGGAATGAGGACGAGGGAGGTTTAGAAGAATGAGAATGTGAAGCGAGAGAGAGAGAGAGGGGGGAGGGGGGAGGTGCAGAGATGGGGACTGTGGTCCAGATGTCCTCTGTTAACTAGAGGAGTTGTAGCTGCATGCATGGAGCCCCCAGCCCTGGTTCTACTCCACTTGTCTGCACTCTGCCACGACTCCAATGCCCCAGAGGTGGAGAGAGAGAGGGAGGGAGAGGGAGAAAGAGAGGGGGGAGGGAGGGAGGGAGGGGGAGGGAGGGAGAGGGGGAGAGAGAGAGGGAGGGAGAGAGGGGGAGGGAGGAAGAGGGAGAGAGAAGTAAAGCACATCATGCACATGTGGTTAATAATGTAGTGTGCGACATTCCCTCAGTTGGATGTGTCATTGTACAGATCTGTGATGCATGCATGCACACACACATCCGCACACACACGCACACATACAGTATGCAGTATGCACACACACGCACACATCCGCACACACACGCATACACAGAGTTTATATGTGACCATGTGTTTTATTTCACAATTCAAGTTCAACTGCTGGTCACCCCTCTACAGAAAACAAGTCCAACACACACACACACACACACACACACACACACACACACACGAAGGCCTTGTACACACATGTCGGACGTAGGGATGTTGAAAAAAGTAGAAAATCGACTCGATTTTCGACTCATGCCTTCCGCGACTCAAAAACGTATGAGTCGAAAAATCGTTTTTATTTTATTTTTTTGTAATGGCTTATTATAAAACGTTATAAACTTTACTGTTTCAAATGTTTTCCAAATGGGAGAGGTACGTGTTTGTCTGTGTGACACTGCTGTGCTGCGCCTGTCAGCGCCTGTCAGCGCGCTCCTCACATGCATGCCCTCCCTGGCTGCAGTTAGAGCGCCATCGTCCAAGGGTGTGGGGTGAAGGGGAAGGGTATCTTAGCAACTGAATGCTCTGTCCCATTGGTCGTGTGCTCGTATCATGAGCCAATGGCTGCAGCTCTGAGCCCCCAGACCCCAGGTTCGCATCCAGGGCTGGACTGGCCACCGGGCATACCGGGCATTTTCCCGGTGGGCCGCGACCGTAGGGGGCCGCCATGATTAAAAAAAAAAAAAAACCTTTTTCTTTTTTTTTTTTGACAGGCAGGCAGGCCAATAGGCGGCAGGCCACCAGGAAAGGTCCGGGCGTGCTGCCATTCTGGGGTAGCGCCCCCCCTGACCCCCCCCCCCGGCGGTGCAGTGCAGGGGGGGGGGCCACATAATATTATGTTGCCTATC
>NW_027637857.1:140000-165000 GCF_951216825.1 Electrona antarctica | reverse complement strand
GTGAACCAGCTACACTGGCATTTAAACACATTCATATTGTAACTGTTGCCACTATAGGTGATATAGTTTGCTTTATTCCTAAAAGCTCCAAGTTCATAATGAAGAAGTTCATAATTAAGTCACATTTACGTTTAAAACATTATTTCATGTATTTGTGTCAAGTTGTTGTAATGCTTTTATTTTGAAGAGTCAAAGTCATGTTCCGTGTCTCGTTTGGTCTGCTCATATAAATTGGGTACACAGGTTTTTTGTGTAAGCAATCAAGCCACAAGCAGCAAGCAGCAGCAGGGTGCAGCAGCTCCGTTTGCACTGGTCACACAAAGAGACTAAGTTACAAGAAAGGTTATAAGGACCTAAGACTGAAGAGATTCCCTTCTTTGTTATTTGCACGCAGCCAACAAGGTATTTGTTGTCTGTATTTTACTTTGGTAAAATGTTTGCATCTACATGCTGTGCATGTCATGTCGTATTTATGTTAATTGTAATGTGCTTGTTTTATTGTATTGTTTATAGTTTTCACGGTGAATTTGGAGGATCCACAAGTCTTCAAATAAATCAGTTTCAAGGAAACCACTTGTGTCTGTCTGTGCTCGGAGGAGTTACACATATAATATGACAGCACCACACACACACAGAGGCATTGCCTACAACACATTAAAACACTCAAACATTCCAGGTGACTAAAATGTGACTAAATGAAAACTATTCAAGGGACTGAAATGAGTTTGCTGCCAAAAACACAACACTGCATGAAGTCACCTCCGTTCTTTATTTCCCCAGAGAGCAGCTTGTAGGTCTGCTATTTTTGAAAAATCGTGAAAATGCGGCTCAAATCTTTGAGGTGCGTGTGTGTGTGTGTGTGTGTGTGTGTGTGTGTGCGCGCACGCGCACATGTGTGTGTGTGCGCGCACGCGCACATGTGTGTGTGTGCGCGCGTGTAAATGGTGCATTTATATAGCGCCTTTATCCAAGGCGCTTTACATAGATTGTGCATTACATTCACCCATTCATACACCGATTTCGGCGGAAGCCATGCAAGGTACCAACCAGCACATCGGGAGCAATTTGGGGTTCCGTGTCTTGCCCAAGGACACTTCGACATGTAGACAGGAGGAGCCGGGATTCCAACCGCCGACCCATGGATCATTGGACGACCTGCTCTACCGCCTGAGCCACAGCCGCCCCATACGCCGCGCGTATGTGTGTCAAGACATTTTATTAGCAACTACACACCTGTTGCAAGGTCCCCTTTTGGTGTTTTAAACGTTTACTGGGGACCCCCTGGAAATCCCACAAGGGCCCCTGGTGGTCCACGGACCCTGAATTGAGAAGCACTGGTATACATTCTAAACATTTGTATTCAGTCAGCTTTTATAAATGTAATTTTAAACGTGAAAACAGACTGTTGCGTGCTGCTGTCTGGTCGTGTGCTTCAAACCACTGTGATGCCGCATTAAACTACTTTTACTGGGGACCCCCTGGACAACCCCCAAGGGCCCCTGGGGGTCACCGGACCCCGAATTGAGAAGCACTGGCATACATTCTAAGCATTTATGCTCAGTTAGCTTTTATAAATGTCACTTTAAACGTGAAAACAGACTGCGCTGCTGTCTAGTCGTGTTCAAACCATTGTGATGTTGCATTACCTACGTTTACTGGTGACCCCCTGGACAACCTCCAATGGCCCCTGGGGGTCACCGGACCCCGAATTGAGAAGCACTGGCATACATTCTAAGCATTTATGCTCAGTTAGCTTTCATAAATGTCACTTTAAACGTGAAAACAGACTGCACTGCTGTCTAGTCGTGTTCAAACCATTGTGATGTTGCATTACCTACGTTTACTGGGGACCCCCTGGAAATCCCCCAAGGGCCCCAGGGGGTCCACGGACCCCGAATTGAGAAGCACTGGTATACATTCTAAACATTTGTATTCAGTCAGCTTTTATAAATGTCATTTTAAACGTGAAAACAGACTGCGTTGCTGTCTAGTCATGTGCAAACCATTGTGATGTTGCATTACCTACGTTTACTGGGGACCCCCTGGAAATCCCCCAAGGGCCCCTGGGGGTCACCGGACCCCGAATTGAGACGCACTGGCATGCATTCTAAGCATTTATGCTCAGTTAGCTTTTATAAATGTCATTTTAAACGTGAAAACAGACTGCGCTGCTGTGTGTTCAAACCATTGTGATGTTGCATTACCTACGTTTACTGGGGACCCCCTGGAAAACCCCCAAGGGCCCCTGGGGGTCACCGGACCCCGAATTGAGAAGCACTGGCATACATTCTAAGCATTTATGCTCAGTTAGCTTTTATAAATGTCACTTTAAACGTGAAAACAGACTGCGCTGCTGTCTAGTCGTGTTCAAACCATTGTGATGATGCATTACCTACGTTTACTGGGGACCCCCTGGACAACCCCCAAGGGCCCCTGGGGGTCACCGGACCCCAAATTGAGAAGCACTGGCATACATTCTAAGCATTTATGCTCAGTTAGCTTTTATAAATGTCACTTTAAACGTGAAAACAGACTGCGCTGCTGTCTAGTCGTGTTCAAACCATTGTGATGTTGCATTACCTACGTTTACTGGGGACCCCCTGGACAACCCCCAAGGGCCCCTGGGGGTCACCGGACCCCGAATTCAGAAGCACTGGTATACATTCTAAACAATTGTATTCAGTCAGCTTTTATAAATTACATTTTAAACGTGAAAACGTCTCTTGTTATAGACATTATAGTTGTAGTTAAAGTACACAGTGTGAATGGCCCTTAACATAACACCAATGCTGAATAGTACTAGGGAGAACATGATAGTATCCGTCCATAGACTGGCCTCTGGTGACCAGATAGGAGCATTACTGCATCTACATTAAGGACAAGTATACAGCCTACTGTACATCCTCAGGGTTCATTGATATAATCTCTGTCTAAAATAGCAGATCTACAAGCTCGGTAGCGCGGCACCGATTGCCGCGCTACGAGCTTGTAGGTCTGCTATTTTTGGG
This sequence comes from Electrona antarctica, assembly GCF_951216825.1. Lineage (NCBI taxonomy): Eukaryota > Metazoa > Chordata > Actinopteri > Myctophiformes > Myctophidae > Electrona > Electrona antarctica. Next base: position 161,992 of record NW_027637857.1, on the reverse strand, counting down.
GGCCACTGTCTGTCTGTCTGTCTGTCTAAAATAGCAGACCTACAAGCTCGTAGCGCGGCACCGATTGCCGCGCTACGAGCTTGTAGGTCTGCTATTTTTGAAAAATCGTGAAAATATTTATTTCAGAAAACTGGAGGATTTAGAAGATTTTTTTTTAAATTTTGAGGTCAGGCCTAAATGGGTTAAAGTATGTTTTGTATGAATAATCTAAATCTCCAAAGTCACTTGTAAGTTGTAACTAAAGCTGTCAAATAATTGTAGTGGAGTAAAAAGTACAATATTTGCCTCAGAGTTGTTCATGTATGTGTTAATGTGTGTGTGCTGTGTTGTGGACAGGTTGTGTCTGTGCTGGTAGTGGATCGTTTTGGGGACAGCGGCGTAGAGGCAGCTTATGGCATCTTTGACGGTGACCGCAATGAGGAAGTGCCTCGACTACTGCAGTGCACCATGGGAGATGTGCTATCCGAGGAATTACAGCACTCCAGTGTGGACAGCGTGTACATGTGCAATACCTTTCTCACCTCACACAGGTTGGATTATCTAATAAATACACTGGTTCTCAGAGTAGGCTCCGGGGACCCGGGTTTCAGGGCATCCACAGCAAAATAAGGAACAGTGTTTAAATCTTAAACTTAAACCTATTTTAGTATTTGGCTATTTGAAAATAGACCATCTACAAGCTTACGTGTCGCAATGTGACATGTTGTGAGCTTGTAAATCTGCTATTTTCAATATACGGTGAAAATGGCCTGAGGCAAAATACATATCTATTGTGTCAATCTAATATATTGCGTAAATTTGAATTGAAAAACTATTTAGACGATATTTGCCATCAGTACATCAACAGTGTTTGCAATTAACAAACGGATCATTGTGCTGCCGCTGCTGTGTTGATTTATAGGTTGCGAACAGCTGCTTTAGGGCTCTGAAGCTTGTGTGTGTGTGTGTGTGTGTGTGTGTGTGTGTTTGTATGGTACAGGAAACTAGGCATGGCTGGGCAGAAGCTGGGAGCCTCTGCCCTGCTGTGTTACATCCACCACGAGCCTTTAGGGGAGCCAGGAGGCGTGTTCAGCCTGACCGTGGCTAACGTGGGCACCTGCCAGGCAGTGCTGTGCCGAGGCGGCCAGCCTCTAGTCCTCTCTAAGGTCCTCAGCCTGGAGAGCAGTGCCGAGGAGATGGAGAGGGTTAAACTAGCCAAAGCCATCATCACAGAGGTACTAGTTATTGCAAATTTCAAAAATAGTGAAGATAGCTCATCTACAAGCTCACAGCGCATCGCGATGCAACTTGTAGATCAGCTATTACAACTCTGTGCCAATCAATAGCACACTTTCCTGACCTCTGACCACGGCATTGCACCATTTGTAAGATATTGATTCTAATTAGAAGTTGTGTAGTGATTTTTACAGTGTACCGAATGACTATACATAACCAGCCAGCTTCATTACAAGAGTTTAGTAATCTCATCAAGGCTCAACTCATAATACACTCATAATATTATGAGTTTTGCACTTTATGCTCCTCTCTTTTCTCTATCTTCACTGCAATGAGGAGCCTTTAGGCACAACCAAGTTTTTCACCCACCTTACTTGTAATGTGATGTGACAATAAAGATTGATTCTGATTCTGACTAATAAGTTGCCTATAAATGTTTTTTGAGGATAGAAAAATCACACGTCTTCTTGAGACATTATGAAAATATTGACTGGTTGGAAACTCTTTATACTTTTCCAGATGCAACACTTCAGGATGAAACCCTACATGTACTAGACTGTGTTCTACTCATGTTTACATGTTCATCTCTGTTCTTAATGTTTGCAGGACAACAAGGTGAGCGGAGTGACGTGTTGCTCGCGCCTGCTGGGCTGCTCTTATCTCTCTCCGTGGGTGCTGCCCAAGCCCTGGGTGCACACCGAGCCCCTCTGTCCCCAAGACCAGTTCCTGATCCTGGGCAACCGGGCGCTGTTCCAGAGGGTCTCCTACCACGAGGCCGTGCGTACCGTTCAGACCGTGCGCGACCCGCGCGCCGCCGCCAAGAAGCTCTGCTCCCTGGCCCAGAGCTACGGCTGCAAGGACAACATCGGCGCCGTGGTGGTGTCTCTGCACATCGGCGAGGACAGCTGCACCTGTGAGCCGCCGCTCTCTGCCGCCGGCACTGAGCCCCGAGGAGGGGGGGCGACCACGGCGTGCCCCACCACCGCCTTACCGGCCGCCGTGATGATTCTCGGCCCCGCCACTGCCGAGCCAGTCACTCCCTCGTGCAGCACCGCCGTCGTCGTGTCCGAGTTCAACAGCGAGACGTCGGCCTCCGAGGTGGGCAGCGAAGCAGGTTCCACTGCCTCCGATGAGCAAACCTCCTCACAAGGTTAGTAAAGTTTAGAATCCGTTTTTTTGAACGTTGTTTTACTTTTTTTCCTATGCACAGCTTTGTGTGTGTGTGTGTTTGTAGCACGGAATATGATGATTTGATTGGCTGAGCACGGAATGTGATGTATGATGATATATGATGGCAAGAGCGCCCCTCACTTCACACAAGTGTAATTTTGTATTTAGTTTTCACTTTTTTTGTTTTTCAATTTCAGTTAGTGTTTATAGTTCGTTTTTTAATTAGTTTTATGCTTTAGCTATTAAAAAATAGCAGATCTACAAGCTCATAGCGCGCCACCGAGTGGCGCGCTATGAACTTGTAGGTCTGCTATTTTTGAAAAATCGTAAAAATGCGGCACAAATCTTTGAATAGGTATATATTCTTTCAGAGCGAACGTTTTTTTTTTATTTCGACGTCAGGCCTAAATGGGTTAAAATGGGTGACATGCTCCTTCTTTAACCAGTGTATGATAGTAACCCTGCCTCCCCAGGCCCCGTGCACCGCCCAGAGAGACGCTGCAGCCTGCATCCCGCTGCCACCACCACGCTGTCTGGCGTCATGGTGCCCGGCTCGGCCGGGGCGGGGGGGCCTCACCCCGTCTTGTTCCAGCGGCAGCCCTCCAGTGCCACCTTCTCCAGTAACCACTCTGACAACGGGCTGGACAGCGACGACGAATTACCACTTGAAGGTGTGATCTCCAACGGCAGCAAGCTAGAGGTGGAGGTACTGTTGGACACTGGACTGATCCCAGAGTATTCTGTTGATCTCGTTACGACACTAGTTCAGTCAGACAACTCACGGAATAGATTTAACCAATATTTATTATGGAATGAGAATACAAGTGTGCATATGATATTTATCTTGGCGTTCGGCTCTGCTGCATTTTCTCCCTGCTCGGCACGATTAAGCACCAACATAAAACATTATCCCCCATGGGGAGCATAAATAACAGAGCCCACCGGTGGTGCTGGGAGCAAACATCACATAACAACCGGGAACCATAGCAGAAGGAAGGCAGGAAGAGCATGCAGACTAGTGAGCTTAAGTAGCCCGCCCAATTGGTCAGCTGACTGCCGCATCAGCGAATGACGTGTGGGACTTGCACACACTTATAAGGTGCTGCCAGACTTACTAAAGAGCCGTGCACGTTCTCGGCTGTGTGCAGCTTCTTTTTCCGGGTTTTCCAGGTTTTTAAAATAAGCTGCGCACAGCTTAAGACGTGCGCGGCTGTCGACCGTTTTGCGCTTAGGAGTGGAAACACTGATACACCCACATAGAAATTCAGCATGTTAACCCCTTGAGTATAGAATGCGCCTTTGAGCACGGCATGAACCCCCTCGAGTGTGACTGACTGAATTAACTCCGCAACCTACGTGTCATTTGTTTAAGCATAGCGTGGGATACTGTAATTACTGTGATTGGGTGTGTCTTGTTTTTGCGTAGTGCAGGTTACTGTAAAGGGTGTGCTGTCGTATGCTATCGTTCATTGTTGATGGCGTTTTAACCGGCATCAAAAATTGGATGCTTTAAGTTAACTGCTGGCCACTGAATTTCCCCTGCGGGATCGATAAAGGTCTGTCTGTCTGTCTGTCTGTCTTTATCTATCTAGGTTGACATCCATTGCTGTGCGTTCCAGCTGCGGTCTGGGCCCCCCGCCGTGAACCCCAAAGACGTTGACATGGAGCAGCGGGGTTGTGACTATCCCAACGGTAAGACGCGCAGGCAGACCAGCGTGGTGGTGTCTGCGACCAACGGCTGCCTCCTGGCCGTCTGCGGCCGAGAGATGTCGGACCTGAAGAAGTCACCGTCCACGTCCAGCCTCTTTGGCAAGAAGCTGTCCAACGGCTCCGTGGTTGCCCCTCAGGTAGCCCTGTCACAATTACCCAGTGGTGTGGGGGAAAGTACTCAAATGTTTTGCTTAAGTAAAAGTATCAATACTGCAATGTAGAACTGCTCCGTTACAAGTAAAAGTTCGGAATTCAAAATGTACTTTATTAAAAGTACGAAAGTATGCTCACTATGCAGAATGTCCCATTTCAAGTTTTCAAATGTATACAAATATTTTGAAAATAGCAGATCTAGAAGCTCACTCACTGTGAGTTTGTAGATCGGCTATTTTCAAATGGCCGAAATGTATAGAGCTGAAGTGTTTAATTAATATATGTTTTATAATAATAATCTAGTTATTGAAATAATTATAATAATATTCTTTTTAATAAAAAATAGTTTTCAAATGAATGTAAAAGTACAATATTTGCCTCTGTGATGTAGTGGAGTAGAAGTATTGGAAATTGGAAATTCCTCACCATTTTACTTAAGTAAAAGTAGGGTACTTTCGATCACATGATCTCCTCATCGCAAATTATTTGGGATGACAGACTTGTTTCCATTTCATCTGTATAAATTAGTCTGTGGAGAAATGCATCGCATCATGTGCTTATAATTTAGATCATCTATTTCCGCCATTTTTGAAAACTTTGGAAGTATTAAATGATCAAACAGAAAAGTAATTTTCTGTTACTAGGCAAACTGAAAAGACATTTTCAACTATATATGTATTTTTTATACTGTATTTTGATGCCAAAAACACTTAAATTGTTACTCGCATCAATGGATTATTTAGGGACAGATAAACATTTGATGGTCAACTAAACTGTCATCATGATGACAACCCTACCCTCAGGACAGCCATAACGCCATCGAGGTGGCCCTGGAGGCTCCCAAAAAGAAGTCGGGCTACTTCACTGCCCCGGCCCAGCAGGACCCAGAGGATCAACTGATTGTGCCCCCGAGTCTGGAGCAGGATGTCCGGGAGCAGCTGAGAGGCCAGACCCCTGTGGTCTTGGGTCCCCCGGTGCCGTCCACTCCCCCTTCCATTAGAGACCTGGTGTGGGACCACCCGCACCCTCCTGCTGCTCCCATGCTCCATCAGCACAACCACACCTCCATGCTGGCCCCCTCTGCAGGCCCCACTCGCATTCTACAGCAGGAGGTGTACGACACTGCCCTCTAGTAGGAGAGCCAGAGTAACGCACCAAATGCCATGGCAAAAGGAGGCAGAAAGGAGGTCTCTCTGTGGGATATTCAAATTGGAGTTGCCATTCAGACCAGACATGGTAGATGTGTTGTGACGTTTGACAGATGGAAAAGCGATTGATGTCCGTCAGCACGTCGTTCTAAGCTAGCGAGTTGTCTGAATGGGGTTGAATCTGGTGGAACTGTGTGAGCGGGGCGTCGGCGGCACAACTCGTGACAAGAGGTTGTGGAAAGAAATTCATGTTCCAAAGGACGAATAATAAGCCCCATGCCTGAACTGGAATACCTCATGAATTTAACATTGCAGAACACGTCAGCAACATTTCCCTTTACTCGGAAGGTCTAGCAATCAAATTGCTATCCTGAATTGGGATGATCACTCTAATGATCTCCTCTCGAGGGGTCCGTCCGGCGGTCTTTCAGGTCCAGGAGGAAAATCCCTGTGAAGAAAAGGTGAAAAAGTGCCTACTGCGGATGAATCAGCCCAGACCAGAGCGTGTTGACATTCCCAGCTGTAAGAGAAAAGCTACTGTGGGATTGTTCAACGATTCCATTCAGTAGGCCTATGTGGTGAACCCTATGTATAGGATGTGATCCATCTTCAAAATGTTTTGACGTTTTAACTAAGGCCTAATTCATGCGCTGTCGTGTGCAGAGAACGGCTGGGAATGGCAGGGAACGGCCGAGAATAGCAGGCCTTCATTAGCAGACCTTGTATGTCGGCTGTCCTCGACATGCGACACCGTCGTGCAACCAAGTATGAATCAGGCTTTAGTCTGTTGAATTTAGGCACTGGTTCACGTGGATGTTTCGCTAGAGAGGACATTCATTTTGAATTGTTGCCAAAAATAATTGTAAGAACTTAATTTTCATAACGGTGTAAAGCCAACACTGTAATTTGAGATGGTGTGTGATTAATTAATTAATGGATTATGTTGTATGGTCATCAGAGAATCAAATGAAGATCTAGGAAGTGTGGAAGAGTCATTTGAACAAAACAATTATCAAAGTACTGTACGCAATGAGGGCAAGGCTGGATTTATTTAGAGACATGTAAAATAAACATACTTTATATGTATGTACCGTATGTTATGAAATGTCAGTGTACTCTGCTGGTACATAGATGACAAATTCTAGTCAACACACACTGTTTTTGTTTCTCTTTTGAGGCTGCTACCCAAGTACCCATTGAAATTTGTTATCTCAACTAAAATAATCTTTAACGGGCGCATTCAGTTTGTTTGTGTGACAAACTAACTACAGCAGTGACAACTATGACAAGCCATAATTTATCTATCTCAGTGGGTCTTTTATTTTTTAAATTCTTTTGACTGTTTTACTGGCTAGCATATCATCTACAGATCCACAGCAAGTTAAACGTATGGTCTGTCGCTTGTTTTATGCAGGAAAGTGTTGTGTGGTAGGATCTGGTCCCTAGAGGTAGCATGACCCAAATGGGAGAATGCCAGTCCAGGACAATAGGTGGGTGTGATTGTTGTGTTGCTGTTGTTGTCTTAGAACAAACGACAGCATTCATAATAATTGGGACAGTCTATGTCTCCCACACAAGGTTTATTATGCCTTGTTTAAACCCATTAAAACCAGGAAAAGCATCCGTGTCATTTTAGATTTTAAACCCTTTAACCATTATTTTATACTTTGGCTATTCAAAAATAGCAGATATACAAGCTCATAGCACGTCACGTTGTGCCATGCTATGAGCTTGTAGATCTGCTATTTTTGAATCTGGAACATTTGTGCAAATCTTTGAATATATATATATTTTTTAAAGTGAACATTTTTAACTCAAATCTTTGCTTCTGGGGGTCCCTGGAACAAAATATTTTGAGATGGGTGTCCGCGGCCCAAATTCATATAATTTGGGGGGTCCTTGACATGAAAAGGTTTGAGAACCAATAACATAGAAACTAGGATTTAGAACAGTGGTTCCAAAAGTGGGGTCCGGGGACCCCCAGGGGTCCTTGAGGGAGTTCAAGGGGGTTCCCATCTAAATGATGGTTTGGAACCATCATCAATTCTAAAGGTACTGCATCCTCTGCTGCCGTGTGTTTGCCAAGTATAGGTGATGAACAATGGAATGCAGGTTACAGTGTTCATTGGTTTGTCAAACACCATCGTGCAGTTCTAGAAACCCCTGTCTAGCCATTCCTTTAAACCTTGCCTTGTGCCAAAACAGAGATTGTAGGGAGGCCAAACATGTATAATTACTAGTGTCATTTATTTGCTCCATCTAGATACTATTTGGTTATTGGTGCTGCTGCATTCAGTAGCTGCATCTTCCAATTGGATCTTCCAATGTTCCCATATCGCCTTAAAGAAGCACTACTACTATTCTATGTTATACCATCTCCTTGTCTCTTCGTGACTTGCATCAGTGGTAAATAGAGGGAGGACAAGAAACAAAGAAATACCAACCTACGCTTCTAATCTGTATTCATTAGACTGGAATGATCGGTCAAATATTTACCCATTGATAGATTCATTACTCAATTTTGCCATTACTTTTTTCATTTAAAAAATATATGTTCAAAGCACTTTGTAAAACAAATGAAAACATTTGTTGTGGGCTATTATTTATAAACAACATACCGTAATTGGGCCTCTATAACGTTGATATACCTGGGCTACGGTACAGGTATAAGCCAACAGCATATTGCCTTTGTGATCACTCTCTTCCCAATTGTTATTTGGAAGTCTTTGTGTCATTATTGATTATACTGTAGTATTTTTCCTAAGGTGACAAACTACTTAGATAATTCCTTTAGAAAAGTACAGAGCGTCTTAGTTGCTGGAACTAAGGGATCTTGGAAGAAGATTTTGTATGTCTGTGTGTGTGTGTGTGTGCACGTGCATGTATGTGCATGAGTCTGGATCCAATCTTTGAAAATGCTGCACCTGTCAGCATCCAAACTTTGTGCAGGCTTCCAGTAGGCCGAGGTCCTAGAATGGTAAATAAATGGTCCTAGGAAGACAACGCAACCCAAACATATTCAAAGTGTCCTAATGGTGGTGCTATAATAGCCCACTTTATATTTTGGCCGAAAACTGTAGAAGGTCACAGTACAACCAAAAATGTGTTTTTTTTTCCTGGATTCCCTGGCTCATGTAGCAACTGTCCATATAGTAAGTCCATTTCTTCAGAATACACACATTTTTCTACTACTAAATTTACAGATTTTGTCCAAAACTCTCACGTGACCCGCCCCGCCCGCCGTGCAATAATTGAGCTGAAAATCTTGTCCCGTCGGCCGGGACAAGATTTCGATCTTTCAAATCGGCGCGGGCCGGCCCGGTTGCCGGCCCGCCCGTACATCACTAGTACATACATGTGCTTAAGTGTAGACCTTTTCTGTACATTCTACACTGGGATGTTGGAGATAGAGCTTTGGGACAGATGCTAATGTTTAAAAAAATATTTGCACAAATTTGACATTTTCATACTGCATTTTTAAGTTGGGACGAGGGTTTTTCTTTATTAATTCCTGAAATGGAATGGGCCTTTTTGTTTGACTTATTGCATACAGGATACTGTTGTAAGGCACTAAAGTATGAAGACTTGATGACTTCCCTCATACAGATATGCAAAGCAAACTGGATGGAAATGATACAGTAACTGATGGTGTGCCTGTGTGAATGTGCGTCTATGTGTTTATTTGTGCAAACATTTTGCATTTATGTGAGTTTTGTTAAGGATCTACAGACCATTAGTCAGGTTCAATTGTGCATTTGTGTGAACATTCTCTCCCACTCTTCCATGGTTTAATAGAAACAAACACTTAACCCATTATGTTATACTTTAGCTATTGAAAAATAGCAGATCTACAAGCTCATAGCGCGCCACCGAGTGGCGCGCTACGAGCTTGTAGGTCTGCTATTTTTGAAAAATCGTGAAAATGTGGCACAAATCTTTGAATATAATATTCTTTCAGAAAACGTTTTATTTATTTCGACGTCAGGCCTAAATGGGTTAAATATCCTTACAGTTAGTATACATACTGTAGAGCCAGAGGGAGCACAGGGTACAGTGAAGTCCAATGTTTTGATAATAGGATTGATTCCCTTTAATTCTCTAGTGGACAAGACACCAGACATACAAGCGTATGCATATGATATAACCATTCCCAACCTGTGAGGATATTGCAAGTGGGCCCTCAAAATTCACTATGGTTTTATTGATATTACAGTACAATAACAAAAAAATCTTTTAAATCTTGACAAATGTGTTTTCATAGTGATTACCAATAAACAAAAACGTAATAGAGAGTATGCGCATGCTTAAAGTGAATGGCACATCGAGTGGCAAAGCAACAGGCAAAGTGAGTTTAACATCGTTTAATGTTGTTTAATGCAATCAGATATGACTTTTCTGTGTGGATGTATGGGCTGTCAAGGCCAGAAAGTAGTTTTTGCCACTCAGTAGGCGTTCCTGCATAACTTCCTGGTTTGATGATGATGTCACGCGCATACTCTATAAGTAGTACACAATCGATACATTAAAATAAACATGTTCTGAAAATGCACACGGCCCAAAACATCTGATCATAATAGGTGGTCAGATGGGTGGGCCATGTGCACCTTCAAGATTTTCTAGTGGGCCCAGATCCACAAGAGGTTGAGAATCGCTTGGCTGAGTAAAAGGCTGTCAGTGTTTTTCAAATTGCCAATTCATCCTTTCCACTATAAGATGCTTATTTTTCCTTCTTTTTTTTTTTTAGATGCTGCCTGTGTTGTGGTATTGTATGTTGTATGTTGTATGTGGTGTGTGTGTGTGTGTGTGTGTGTGTGTGTGTGTGTGTGTGTGTGTGACGTGTGTGCATGCATGCATGTGTGTGTTAAGAGATGTTAGACTAAATGCACACATACAAGTATGCATGCATGCTCTTATGCATTATGGAATGAATGTTGTTGAGTGGTTATGGTGAAAGAGAGACTGGTAGAGGATGTTCCAGTTGTTTGACATAATGACCAAAGTAACCATGTTTAACCCTCACTGTTCCTTTCTGTACATTATTTTCTAGAAATGCTTGAATATTTTATCTCAATGCCAAGAAGCTGATGTTTATTTTTGTACTTCATTGTTTCATGCAAATTTATATTTCCTTCTCCATTACAGAATTTTAAATGATAGGGATTGTATGGTACATTGTTACACATTATTGTACTTTTAAGGTACTAATTATTGCTGTATTTAATGTTTAAAGCATGCCCTATATACTGTAAATCAATATAAAATACATACAGTACATACAAAATGTGATTTGTACAAAATGGAGCATATCTAATATTATTTTATTTTAGCATGCAGAATACTGCAAAAAAAATCATGTTAAATGTTTATTCATCAGTTGATAATTGTTTTATTTAGGAATAGGACTAACAATGAGCACTTTTGCTGTCTGTCAGCCAGAATCGTACTCCTTTAAACCGTTTTATTTAAAAAGCTGCTATGTCTAGTTTGGAGCAGAAAGCTGTATTTTTAATTAACCTTAAGCCAAGTAGCAATAAAGATTTATACTGTGAAATGCTATGTTATTAATTTTGTCCATTGTTTATTTTGTACACCTTTCCGATGAGCTCATTTCATTCTGACCCCTCCACGAAAAGGCCTCGTTGTCCTGAACCCTTATCTATCATTTATACATTATGGATCAATAGTGTGGACTTAGACTGTTATTCGTCTGTGGCATTAATGTCCTTACAAAAGGAGCTTTTTTAGTGGAGTAAAATACCATATATTCTCAGTGTTCTTTGCCGTTTACTCTGTGAGAAGATTTCTCCAATAATTTTAGTCAATATGCACAAGTTAGTTTTCATAAAACATGAGCATAACATTTTGTTTTATATCCCTTTACATACAGAAAACAGGTGTGTTGGTTCATAATGACAACATTTTGAATACAATGATGTCTGGAATAATATCATCAAATGTGTAAAATAAATTTAGCTGACAGTGTTGAGACCATTAAATGCACCTTAACCCATTTTGGACTGCGGTCGATTAAAAAAAAGGCTTCAAAATCCTATTGTTTTTCTGAAAAACCCATGTTTCTATATCAGTGGTGCTCAACCTTTTTCATGTCAAGGACCCCCAGAATTATCTCTATTGGGCCACGGACCCCCCCCATCTCAAAATATGTAGTTCCAGGGACGCCCCAGAAGCAAATATTTTAGTTAAAAATGTTCGCTCTGAAATATATATTCAATGATTTTTCAAAAATAGCAGACCTACAAGCTCGTAGCGCGCCAGCTTGTAGATCTGCTATTTTTCAATAGCTAAATTATAACAATGTTTAAAACACCAAAAGGGGTTCCCGCCCCAAAATGGGTTAAGAACCATGTTAGTATCACTGCTGTTGTGGCTCTACTGGCTCAACGGCCAGTGAGGAGCCCCCACTGCCAGGTGCCTCCCCAGGAGTCGCTAACGCAGTAGCCTCGGTGACCACCGGGGGCATTGCATTCTGCTTTGAAATGTTGTATCTCGACGACACTGCAAAAGGAGGGTGACCTCAATGTCTTACGAGAATAAATAAAGGTTTGAATGCATTCATTTTCCATCCCCCCCGAATACAGTATGTGGAAGTACACCCTATGACTTATTTTTTGCACAATAGGAATACATGTTTTCATTTTCAAAAAGGTATAAAATGTATACTTTGACATTCTACTGTAAAAACAAAATGTAATCCTAATTTCCGAACAATAATTAGTGTGAACCCATTGCAGTACCAACAAGTACCCCTAGGGGTTTGCAAGCCGGACGATGCACCACTGTGGATTTGAAACTCTTGTCTCCATGATGATGGTGGACAGATACTTTACCAATGCACCATTATGAGCACCTTACTTGTTGTTTGAGTCATTTATTAAGACAAATGAAAGATGTTATACACTAGTATATTTATACTAAAGGAGGCAGCAAGAAAAAAATAGAATACATCACTAAAATATTTCTTTTAAAAACAATGTATAGAACGGTTGAAAATACTGTGAACTTTTATCATGATGATGATGATGTATGATGATGTATTGACCCACATGACTAGCCTGAATTTTCATTTTGTTTCATTTCATTATTCACTGCTGGCACGGCATCCACACTTAACCCATTTAGGCCCGACGTCGAAATAAAAAAAACGTTCGCTCTGAAAGAATATATATTCAAAGATTTGTGCCGCATTTTTACGATTTTTCAAAAATAGCAGACCTACAAGCGCGCTATGAGCTTGTAGATCTGCTATCTACAAGTCCTCGGGCGACCTTTCTAGTCGACATGGCGCACGCGAACGTTCCACTACACGAGTGGCGCGCTACGAGCTTGTAGATCTGCTATTTAAAACCTTTGCTTCTGTAGAACGCCACAACGGTAAGGCCTTCCGGTCTTATCTTCGGATATGTTATAGAGCTCCCCGAGACGCACGCGTGGAACCGTAGTATGTCCTCGGGCGACCTTTCTAGTCGACATGGCGCGCGAACGTTCCACTACACCGAGTGGCGCGCTACGAGCTTGTAGATCTGCTATTTAAAACCTTTGCTTCTGTAGAACGCCACAACGGTAAGGCCTTCCGATCTGATTTTCAGATATGTTATAGAGCTCCCCGAGACGCACGCGTGGAAACGTAGTACGTCCTCGGGCGACCTTTCTAGTCGACATGGCGCGGGCGAACGTCAAAACCTTTGCTCCTGTAGAACGCCACAACGGTAAGGCCTTCCGGTCTGATCTTCGGATATGTTATAGAGCTACCAGAGACGCACGCGTAGAACTGTAGTACGTCCTCGGGCGACCTTTCTAGTCGACATGGCGCACGCGAACGTTCCACTACACGAGTGGCGCGCTACGAGCTTGTAGATCTGCTATTTAAAACCTTTGCTTCTGTAGAACGCCACAACGGTAAGGCCTTCCGGTCTTATCTTCGGATATGTTATAGAGCTCCCCGAGACGCACGCGTGGAACCGTAGTATGTCCTCGGGCGACCTTTCTAGTCGACATGGCGCGCGAACGTTCCACTACACCGAGTGGCGCGCTACGAGCTTGTAGATCTGCTATTTAAAACCTTTGCTTCTGTAGAACGCCACAACGGTAAGGCCTTCCGATCTGATTTTCAGATATGTTATAGAGCTCCCCGAGACGCACGCGTGGAAACGTAGTACGTCCTCGGGCGACCTTTCTAGTCGACATGGCGCGGGCGAACGTCAAAACCTTTGCTCCTGTAGAACGCCACAACGGTAAGGCCTTCCGGTCTGATCTTCGGATATGTTATAGAGCTCCCCAAGACGCACGCGTGGAACTGTAGTACGTCCTCGGGCGACCTTCCCTAGGAGGCGGGGTCTCGTTTCACTTTTTCAGCCAGGATGCTGTTAAAGTCTATGGGTCTGTGAGCTGTCCGATGCACAGAGCCAAAGTGAAGGACGTTTTGTACGACTGTCGGAGGCGTACATCCAAGAGACCAAACCGTTCGTCCTGGCTAGCTCTCCGACATATCAGCGCGGCACTTGGTGCAGCGCTGTGAGCTTGTAGGTCTGCTATTTTTCAATAGCTAAAGTATAACATAATGCCTAAAACCTCATGTTTCTATGTCAGTGGTTCTCAATATTTCATGTCAAGGACCCCAAAGGTTTTATGAAATTGGCCGCCGACCCCCCCCATCTGCACATTTTCACGGTTTTTCAATAGCTAAAGTACAACATAATGCTTAGTTATGTAGCCCTCCCATCAGCCTTACTCACATTAATTATCAGGTTAATGAAAAGCATGGGAGGAGCAATACCAACATTCTCGTTGTCTAGGTTCTCACTAGGGTGACCAAAAAGAGACCTCAGGTAGCCACAGAGACATAACATGTAGCTATACTGTAACTTGAAAAACACTAACACTATAAGGTACTATTAGCTCTTGAGCCCCCACCCTGAACACAATCAGAGAATAAACCAAATTATAAATTCACAGACCACAGTACTTTAACTATATTGGTGTTTTTATTCACCCACCAAATCAATTAAAATGCAATGCTCTTATTATGGCACAGTCAGTGGTCAGTTAATTTCCTTACTTACAGTCTGTCTGTACTCTGTGATATGAACCAATGATTCCCGAATCCCGCACAGCCGCGGTCCAACGTGTCCTCCTCAACTGGCATGCACGTGCGTGCGTGTGCTGCGTGTGGTCTCCTGCACACAGTGAACCAGTTTGTAGTAGTCCCGAAATTGCGGTAAAACAAGCGTTCAGAAAGTGTCACTTAAACTCACTTCGGCAAAACTTATCAAAACTTGTCCTCAGTTGCAAGTCATACAGCACTAAACTGTCTTCTTTCAAGTGTCAATATATATAGACAAGCTAGGCTAAACCATAGCCAAACAATGACTCAAACTGGTTCACTGTTTTCTCCATCCATGTCCACGTTCTTCTGTTCCCCGTTGCTTCTTTTAACACGCATGTCACGTTTCTCTCATAAACACAGTCTTTTTCTCTATGCGTTCATCATGTAGCTCAAACTGAAGCTCTCTCCACATTTTTACATTACGTTCTCCAGCTGTTTACCTTCTCTCTCTCTCTCTCTCTCTCTCTCTCTCTCCCACTCCCACCTCTCTTCTTAAAGGCACAGTACACACACATCTCCACATAATGGAAAAATAATAAATACCTCCCAGTTTCAAAGAAATAAGTTGACAAAGTTATAGAAAATAACAAACGTCAAAGACTAAAGGCTTTAAACAATGACATTAATTAATATAATTATTCAGGGGCACTACAGTTAAAACACCAAACACCAACCTCTCAGACAGCAGCGCAGCACACTAACCCTCTTAAAGCACATTATACAAATAACGTTTTATTATTTTATTATTATTATTATTATTATTATTATTATTATTATTACAATTGGGTCACAGGGTGCCACGAAAACACATTAACCACAGTGTGATGCTAAAGATTTGATTGATTGAAATATGTATTAACAGTTTGCAGAATTACAGTACATTTCAAGGACAAACTCAATACAAAGAACTGTGAGTGGACGACCCAATTAAGCATTACACTTGTTTACAAGAGGGTCCACCTTGTTCAATTCATCAAAACATTTAGAGATGTACAAATAGACACTTCTATATAGCCAAAGAACAGAATCACGTTTAATCACAGGGACGACCCGTACCTGTCACTTTCTGCTGCCTCTCGGGACTCCATGTGTGTCACGAAAACATATAATCCAGGGCATTAATCTCCTCCAAAAACATAAACAACTTAAAAAAGCCAAAATCGCGACAGAGTCAGCTATTCATTCACTGTTTCACAGACCTTGATGTGAATCTTAGCTGTGAATAAGTAAAGTAAACAGATGAACGAGACGACACGACACAACACAACACACAGACGCACGCACACACACACACACACACGCACACGCACACACACACACACACACACGCACACACGCACACACACACAGGAAGTCAGAGAAACGAGAGTCAAAGAAAATACAGTCCTCTAGCAGTGGATTTCAGAACAGCGCCACAGCCCATCCACACCCACTGGCCAGATATAGATATTACATGGCCAGTGAGCGGAGAGGCCCTCCTCTCCTCTCCTCCACAAAAGTGAAAACAGACAAAACACACCTTTAAAACATGTTCCCTAACCCTATTCTTCGCAAACAAGACATTTTATTCATATTTAGAGCGTCCCGAATTCAATGGGGCCGGTCTCGACTTTCCAGGACGTTTGCAAAGGTCAATGGTCAGCAAAAAGACTGCCTCTTCTCTCCCTCCTCTCCTCTCCTCTCTCCCTTCTCTCCACAGAAGTGAAAACAGACAAAACACACCTTTAAAACATGTTCCCTAACCCTATTCTTCGCAAACAAGACATTTTATTCCTATTTAGAGTGTCCCGAATTCAATGGGGCCGGTCTCGACTTTCCAGGACGTTTGCAAAGGTCAATGGTCAGCAAAAAGACTGCCACGGTGACCTTTGGGCCAAATGCCTTAAAAATGAAGTGATAGATATTTTTTAAAATATGTAACACCCCCGAATATCCATATTCAGGCCATGGCAAATAAAATGGCGTTGGTCTCGATTTTGTGGGACTCTTACAAGCGTCCGATAAAGGGAACTACACTGCAACGCTAGGCCTCGGGTCAGATTTGAGTTTCCCGAGGTCACAGAAAAAAACTCAGACCATCACGATGATCGGCTCGTCGCCGCGATCGCAGAGGTGTTCGGCCCATCCCGAACAGACTTACGATCATTGGCGTAGGCGCGCGTGAACGTCAAACTTTGCTTCACTGGAACGCCACGACGGTGAGGCCTTCCGGGCTGATTTTCGGATATGTTATAGAGCTCCCGGAGACACACGCATGGATCTATAGAACGTCCTCGGGCGACCTTTCTAGGAGGCGCGGTCTCGTTTCACTTTTTCAGCCAGGACGCTGTTAGAGTCTATGGGTTTATGACGTGTCTGCATGCACAGAGCCAAAGTGAAGGACGTTTTGTACGACTGTCGGAGGCGTACGTCCGAGACACCGAACCGTTCGTCTCGGCTGGCTCTCCGACATATCCGAACGTCGGACCGTGATGTTTTATCGTTGGCGCGTTGTCGCACGTCAAAGTCGGCAATTTGTAGGCGTTCGTTCAAGGCTACTGTCGCGACCTTAGGTCCGTTTGGCCCAAACCCTATACGGTTGCGATCGGGGCCGCGACCCGGTTGCGGTGATGGTCTCGGATTTGTTCTGTCGAATTTCGCGACTTTTCTCGCTAACTTAGGCCTTACTTTGTGGGAGCGGTTTATGCTAATGAAGGGCGTGGTTCCGGCTACTTTGTGGGTGTGGGATATGCAAATGAGTGGGTGTCGCTTATGCAAATTAGTGGGTGTCGCCCGCCTACTTTGTGGGAGCGGTTTATGCAAATGAAGGGCGTGGTTCTGGCTACTTTGTGGGTGTGGGCTATGCAAATTTGTGGGTGCTGCTCATGCAAATTAGTGCGTGTCGCCCGCCTACTTTGTGGGAGCGGTTTATGCAAATGAAGGGGCGTGGTTCCCGCTACTTTGTGGGAGTTGGTTATTCAAATTTGATGGGCGTGGTTTCGGCTACTTTGTGGGTGTGGGCTATGCAAATTTGTGGGTGTCGCTTATGCAAATTAGTGCGTGTCGCCCTCCTACTTTGTTGGAGCGGTTTATGCAAATGAAGGGCGTGGTTCCGGCTACTTTGTGGGTGTGGTATATGCAAAATAGTGGGTGTCGCTTATGCAAATTAGTGGGTGTCTCCAGCCTACTTTCTGGGAGCGGTTTATGCAAATGAAGGGGCGTGGTTCCCGCTACTTTGTGGGAGCGGGTTATGCAAATTTGATGGGCGTGGTTTCGGCTACTTTGTGGGTGTGGGCTATGCAAATTTGTGGGTGTCGCTTATGCAAATTAGTGCGTGTCGCCCTCCTACTTTGTTGGAGCGGTTTATGCAAATGAAGGGCGTGGTTCCGGCTACTTTGTGGGTGTGGTATATGCAAATTAGTGGGTGTCGCTTATGCAAATTAGTGGGTGTCTCCCGCCTACTTTCTGGGAGCGGTTTATGCAAATGAAGGGGCGTGGTTCCCGCTACTTTGTGGGAGCGGGTTATGCAAATTTGATGGGCGTGGTTTCGGCTACTTTGTGGGTGTGGGCTATGCAAATTTGTGGGTGTCGCTTATGCAAATTAGTGCGTGTCGCCCGCCTACTTTGTGGGAGTGGGTTATGCAAATTTGATGTGCGTGGTTGCGGCTACTTTGTGGGTGTGGGCTATGCAAATTTGTGGGTGTCGCTTATGCAAATTAGTGCGTGTCGCCCGCCTACTTTGTGGGAGTGGTTTATGCAAATGAAGGGCGTGGCTGCTACTTTGTGGGTGTGGGCTATGCAAATTTGTGGGTGCTGCTCATGCAAATTAGTGCGTGTCGCCCGCCTACTTTGTGGGAGCGGTTTATGCAAATGAAGCGGCGTGGTTCCCGCTACTTTGTGGGAGTGGGTTATGCAAATTTGATGGGCGTGGTTTCGGCTACTTTGTGGGTGTGGGCTATGCAAATTTGTGGGTGTCGCTTATGCAAATTAGTGCGTGTCGCCCTCCTACTTTGTTGGAGCGGTTTATGCAAATGAAGGGCGTGGTTCCGGCTACTTTGTGGGTGTGGTATATGCAAAATAGTGGGTGTCGCTTATGCAAATTAGTGGGTGTCTCCAGCCTACTTTCTGGGAGCGGTTTATGCAAATGAAGGGGCGTGGTTCCCGCTACTTTGTGGGAGCGGGTTATGCAAATTTGATGGGCGTGGTTTCGGCTACTTTGTGGGTGTGGGCTATGCAAATTTGTGGGTGTCGCTTATGCAAATTAGTGCGTGTCGCCCTCCTACTTTGTTGGAGCGGTTTATGCAAATGAAGGGCGTGGTTCCGGCTACTTTGTGGGTGTGGTATATGCAAATTAGTGGGTGTCGCTTATGCAAATTAGTGGGTGTCTCCCGCCTACTTTCTGGGAGCGGTTTATGCAAATGAAGGGGCGTGGTTCCCGCTACTTTGTGGGAGCGGGTTATGCAAATTTGATGGGCGTGGTTTCGGCTACTTTGTGGGTGTGGGCTATGCAAATTTGTGGGTGTCGCTTATGCAAATTAGTGCGTGTCGCCCTCCTACTTTGTTGGAGCGGTTTATGCAAATGAAGGGCGTGGTTCCGGCTACTTTGTGGGTGTGGTATATGCAAATTAGTGGGTGTCGCTTATGCAAATTAGTGGGTGTCTCCCGCCTACTTTCTGGGAGCGGTTTATGCAAATGAAGGGGCGTGGTTCCCGCTACTTTGTGGGAGCGGGTTATGCAAATTTGATGGGCGTGGTTTCGGCTACTTTGTGGGTGTGGGCTATGCAAATTTGTGGGTGTCGCTTATGCAAATTAGTGCGTGTCGCCCGCCTACTTTGTGGGAGTGGGTTATGCAAATTTGATGTGCGTGGTTGCGGCTACTTTGTGGGTGTGGGCTATGCAAATTTGTGGGTGTCGCTTATGCAAATTAGTGCGTGTCGCCCGCCTACTTTGTGGGAGTGGTTTATGCAAATGAAGGGCGTGGCTGCTACTTTGTGGGTGTGGGCTATGCAAATTTGTGGGTGCTGCTCATGCAAATTAGTGCGTGTCGCCCGCCTACTTTGTGGGAGCGGTTTATGCAAATGAAGCGGCGTGGTTCCCGCTACTTTGTGGGAGTGGGTTATGCAAATTTGATGGGCGTGGTTTCGGCTACTTTGTGGGTGTGGGCTATGCAAATTTGTGGGTGTCGCTTATGCAAATTAGTGCGTGTCGCCCTCCTACTTTGTTGGAGCGGTTTATGCAAATGAAGGGCGTGGTTCCGGCTACTTTGTGGGTGTGGGCTATGCACATTTGTGGGTGTCGCTTATGCAAATTAGTGCGTGTCGCCCGCCTACTTTGTGGGAGCGGTTTATGCAAATGAAGGGGCGTGGTTCCCGCTACTTTGTGGGAGTGGGTTGTGCAAATTTGATGGGTGTGGTTTCGGCTACTTTGTGGGTGTGGGCTATGCAAATTTGTGGGTGTCGCTTATGCAAATTAGTGCGTGTCGCCCGCCTACTTTGTGGGAGTGGGTTATGCAAATTTGATGTGCGTGGTTGCGGCTACTTTGTGGGTGTGGGCTATGCAAATTTGTGGGTGTCGCTTATGCAAATTAGTGCGTGTCGCCCGCCTACTTTGTGGGAGCGGTTTATGCAAATGAAGGGCGTGGCTCTGGCTACTTTGTGGGTGTGGGCTATGCAAATTTGTGGGTGCTGCTCATGCAAATTAGTGCGTGTCGCCCGCCTACTTTGTGGGAGCGGTTTATGCAAATGAAGCGGCGTGGTTCCCGCTACTTTGTGGGAGTGGGTTATGCAGATTTGATGGGCGTGGTTTCGGCTACTTTGTGGGTGTGGGCTATGCAAATTTGTGGGTGTCGCTTATGCAAATTAGTG
Source organism: Electrona antarctica (assembly GCF_951216825.1). NCBI lineage: Eukaryota > Metazoa > Chordata > Actinopteri > Myctophiformes > Myctophidae > Electrona > Electrona antarctica. The sequence continues at coordinate 141,629 of NW_027637857.1, read as the reverse complement.
CGTGTCGCCCTCCTACTTTGTTGGAGCGGTTTATGCAAATGAAGGGCGTGGTTCCGGCTACTTTGTGGGTGTGGGCTATGCAAATTTGTGGGTGTCGCTTATGCAAATTAGTGCGTGTCGCCCGCCTACTTTGTGGGAGCGGTTTATGCAAATGAAGGGGCGTGGTTCCCGCTACTTTGTGGGAGTGGGTTGTGCAAATTTGATGGGTGTGGTTTCGGCTACTTTGTGGGTGTGGGCTATGCAAATTTGTGGGTGTCGCTTATGCAAATTAGTGCGTGTCGCCCGCCTACTTTGTGGGAGCGGTTTATGCAAATGAAGGGCGTGGCTCTGGCTACTTTGTGGGTGTGGGCTATGCAAATTTGTGGGTGCTGCTCATGCAAATTAGTGCGTGTCGCCCGCCTACTTTGTGGGAGTGGGTTATGCAAATTTGATGGGCGTGGTTTCGGCTACTTTGTGGGTGTGGGCTATGCAAATTTGTGGGTGTCGCTTATGCAAATTAGTGCGTGTCGCCCTCCTACTTTGTTGGAGCGGTTTATGCAAATGAAGGGCGTGGTTCCGGCTACTTTGTGGGTGTGGTATATGCAAATTAGTGTGTGTCGCTTATGCAAATTAGTGGGCGTCTCCCGCCTACTTTCTGGGAGCGGTTTATGCAAATGAAGGGGCGTGGTTCCCGCTACTTTGTGGGAGCGGGTTATGCAAATTTGATGGCCGTGGTTTCGGCTACTTTGTGGGTGTGGGCTATGCAAATTTGTGGGTGTCGCTTATGCAAATTAGTGCGTGTCGCCCGCCTACTTTGTGGGAGTGGGTTATGCAAATTTGATGTGCGTGGTTGCGGCTAGGTTTTGGCTACTTTGTGGGTGTGGGCTATGCAAATTTGTGGGTGTCGCTTATGCAAATTAGTGCGTGTCGCCCGCCTACTTTGTGGGAGTGGGTTATGCAAATTTGATGTGCGTGGTTGCGGCTACTTTGTGGGTGTGGGCTATGCAAATTTGTGGGTGTCGCTTATGCAAATTAGTGCGTGTCGCCCGCCTACTTTGTGGGAGTGGTTTATGCAAATGAAGGGCGTGGCTCTGGCTACTTTGTGGGTGTGGGCTATGCAAATTTGTGGGTGCTGCTCATGCAAATTAGTGCGTGTCGCCCGCCTACTTTGTTGGAGCGGTTTATGCAAATGAAGGGCGTGGTTCCGGCTACTTTGTGGGTGTGGTATATGCAAATTAGTGGGTGTCGCTTATGCAAATTAGTGGGTGTCTCCCGCCTATTTTCTGGGAGCGGTTTATGCAAATGAAGGGGGGTGGTTCCCTCTACTTTGTGGGAGTGGGTTATGCAGATTTGATGGGCGTGGTTTCGGCTACTTTGTGGGTGTGGGCTATGCAAATTTGTGGGTGTCGCTTATGCAAATTAGTGCGTGTCGCCCGCCTACTTTGTGGGAGCGGTTTATGCAAATGAAGGGGCGTGGTTCCCGCCTACTTTGTGGGAGTGGGTTATGCAAATTTGATGGGCGTGGTTTCGGCTACTTGGGTGTGGGCTATGCAAATTTGTGGGTGTCGCTTATGCAAATTAGTGCGTGTCGCCCGCCTACTTTGTGGGAGCGGTTTATGCAAATGAAGGGGCGTGGTTCCCGCCTACTTT
>NW_027637857.1:107500-135000 GCF_951216825.1 Electrona antarctica | reverse complement strand
ATTCCCTTCTTTGTTATTTGCACGCAGCCAACAAGGTATTTGTTGTCTGTATTTTACTTTGGTAAAATGTTTGCATCTACATGCTGTGCATGTCATGTCGTATTTATGTTAATTGTAATGTGCTTGTTTTATTGTATTGTTTATAGTTTTCACGGTGAATTTGGAGGATCCACAAGTCTTCAAATAAATCAGTTTCAAGGAAACCACTTGTGTCTGTCTGTGCTCGGAGGAGTTACACATATAATATGACAGCACCACACACACACAGAGGCATTGCCTACAACACATTAAAACACTCAAACATTCCAGGTGACTAAAATGTGACTAAATGAAAACTATTCAAGGGACTGAAATGAGTTTGCTGCCAAAAACACAACACTGCATGAAGTCACCTCCGTTCTTTATTTCCCCAGAGAGCAGCTTGTAGGTCTGCTATTTTTGAAAAATCGTGAAAATGCGGCTCAAATCTTTGAGGTGCGTGTGTGTGTGTGTGTGTGTGTGTGTGTGTGTGCGCGCACGCGCACATGTGTGTGTGTGCGCGCACGCGCACATGTGTGTGTGTGCGCGCGTGTAAATGGTGCATTTATATAGCGCCTTTATCCAAGGCGCTTTACATAGATTGTGCATTACATTCACCCATTCATACACCGATTTCGGCGGAAGCCATGCAAGGTACCAACCAGCACATCGGGAGCAATTTGGGGTTCCGTGTCTTGCCCAAGGACACTTCGACATGTAGACAGGAGGAGCCGGGATTCCAACCGCCGACCCATGGATCATTGGACGACCTGCTCTACCGCCTGAGCCACAGCCGCCCCATACGCCGCGCGTATGTGTGTCAAGACATTTTATTAGCAACTACACACCTGTTGCAAGGTCCCCTTTTGGTGTTTTAAACGTTTACTGGGGACCCCCTGGAAATCCCACAAGGGCCCCTGGTGGTCCACGGACCCTGAATTGAGAAGCACTGGTATACATTCTAAACATTTGTATTCAGTCAGCTTTTATAAATGTAATTTTAAACGTGAAAACAGACTGTTGCGTGCTGCTGTCTGGTCGTGTGCTTCAAACCACTGTGATGCCGCATTAAACTACTTTTACTGGGGACCCCCTGGACAACCCCCAAGGGCCCCTGGGGGTCACCGGACCCCGAATTGAGAAGCACTGGCATACATTCTAAGCATTTATGCTCAGTTAGCTTTTATAAATGTCACTTTAAACGTGAAAACAGACTGCGCTGCTGTCTAGTCGTGTTCAAACCATTGTGATGTTGCATTACCTACGTTTACTGGTGACCCCCTGGACAACCTCCAATGGCCCCTGGGGGTCACCGGACCCCGAATTGAGAAGCACTGGCATACATTCTAAGCATTTATGCTCAGTTAGCTTTCATAAATGTCACTTTAAACGTGAAAACAGACTGCACTGCTGTCTAGTCGTGTTCAAACCATTGTGATGTTGCATTACCTACGTTTACTGGGGACCCCCTGGAAATCCCCCAAGGGCCCCAGGGGGTCCACGGACCCCGAATTGAGAAGCACTGGTATACATTCTAAACATTTGTATTCAGTCAGCTTTTATAAATGTCATTTTAAACGTGAAAACAGACTGCGTTGCTGTCTAGTCATGTGCAAACCATTGTGATGTTGCATTACCTACGTTTACTGGGGACCCCCTGGAAATCCCCCAAGGGCCCCTGGGGGTCACCGGACCCCGAATTGAGACGCACTGGCATGCATTCTAAGCATTTATGCTCAGTTAGCTTTTATAAATGTCATTTTAAACGTGAAAACAGACTGCGCTGCTGTGTGTTCAAACCATTGTGATGTTGCATTACCTACGTTTACTGGGGACCCCCTGGAAAACCCCCAAGGGCCCCTGGGGGTCACCGGACCCCGAATTGAGAAGCACTGGCATACATTCTAAGCATTTATGCTCAGTTAGCTTTTATAAATGTCACTTTAAACGTGAAAACAGACTGCGCTGCTGTCTAGTCGTGTTCAAACCATTGTGATGATGCATTACCTACGTTTACTGGGGACCCCCTGGACAACCCCCAAGGGCCCCTGGGGGTCACCGGACCCCAAATTGAGAAGCACTGGCATACATTCTAAGCATTTATGCTCAGTTAGCTTTTATAAATGTCACTTTAAACGTGAAAACAGACTGCGCTGCTGTCTAGTCGTGTTCAAACCATTGTGATGTTGCATTACCTACGTTTACTGGGGACCCCCTGGACAACCCCCAAGGGCCCCTGGGGGTCACCGGACCCCGAATTCAGAAGCACTGGTATACATTCTAAACAATTGTATTCAGTCAGCTTTTATAAATTACATTTTAAACGTGAAAACGTCTCTTGTTATAGACATTATAGTTGTAGTTAAAGTACACAGTGTGAATGGCCCTTAACATAACACCAATGCTGAATAGTACTAGGGAGAACATGATAGTATCCGTCCATAGACTGGCCTCTGGTGACCAGATAGGAGCATTACTGCATCTACATTAAGGACAAGTATACAGCCTACTGTACATCCTCAGGGTTCATTGATATAATCTCTGTCTAAAATAGCAGATCTACAAGCTCGGTAGCGCGGCACCGATTGCCGCGCTACGAGCTTGTAGGTCTGCTATTTTTGGGGGCCACTGTCTGTCTGTCTGTCTGTCTAAAATAGCAGACCTACAAGCTCGTAGCGCGGCACCGATTGCCGCGCTACGAGCTTGTAGGTCTGCTATTTTTGAAAAATCGTGAAAATATTTATTTCAGAAAACTGGAGGATTTAGAAGATTTTTTTTTAAATTTTGAGGTCAGGCCTAAATGGGTTAAAGTATGTTTTGTATGAATAATCTAAATCTCCAAAGTCACTTGTAAGTTGTAACTAAAGCTGTCAAATAATTGTAGTGGAGTAAAAAGTACAATATTTGCCTCAGAGTTGTTCATGTATGTGTTAATGTGTGTGTGCTGTGTTGTGGACAGGTTGTGTCTGTGCTGGTAGTGGATCGTTTTGGGGACAGCGGCGTAGAGGCAGCTTATGGCATCTTTGACGGTGACCGCAATGAGGAAGTGCCTCGACTACTGCAGTGCACCATGGGAGATGTGCTATCCGAGGAATTACAGCACTCCAGTGTGGACAGCGTGTACATGTGCAATACCTTTCTCACCTCACACAGGTTGGATTATCTAATAAATACACTGGTTCTCAGAGTAGGCTCCGGGGACCCGGGTTTCAGGGCATCCACAGCAAAATAAGGAACAGTGTTTAAATCTTAAACTTAAACCTATTTTAGTATTTGGCTATTTGAAAATAGACCATCTACAAGCTTACGTGTCGCAATGTGACATGTTGTGAGCTTGTAAATCTGCTATTTTCAATATACGGTGAAAATGGCCTGAGGCAAAATACATATCTATTGTGTCAATCTAATATATTGCGTAAATTTGAATTGAAAAACTATTTAGACGATATTTGCCATCAGTACATCAACAGTGTTTGCAATTAACAAACGGATCATTGTGCTGCCGCTGCTGTGTTGATTTATAGGTTGCGAACAGCTGCTTTAGGGCTCTGAAGCTTGTGTGTGTGTGTGTGTGTGTGTGTGTGTGTGTTTGTATGGTACAGGAAACTAGGCATGGCTGGGCAGAAGCTGGGAGCCTCTGCCCTGCTGTGTTACATCCACCACGAGCCTTTAGGGGAGCCAGGAGGCGTGTTCAGCCTGACCGTGGCTAACGTGGGCACCTGCCAGGCAGTGCTGTGCCGAGGCGGCCAGCCTCTAGTCCTCTCTAAGGTCCTCAGCCTGGAGAGCAGTGCCGAGGAGATGGAGAGGGTTAAACTAGCCAAAGCCATCATCACAGAGGTACTAGTTATTGCAAATTTCAAAAATAGTGAAGATAGCTCATCTACAAGCTCACAGCGCATCGCGATGCAACTTGTAGATCAGCTATTACAACTCTGTGCCAATCAATAGCACACTTTCCTGACCTCTGACCACGGCATTGCACCATTTGTAAGATATTGATTCTAATTAGAAGTTGTGTAGTGATTTTTACAGTGTACCGAATGACTATACATAACCAGCCAGCTTCATTACAAGAGTTTAGTAATCTCATCAAGGCTCAACTCATAATACACTCATAATATTATGAGTTTTGCACTTTATGCTCCTCTCTTTTCTCTATCTTCACTGCAATGAGGAGCCTTTAGGCACAACCAAGTTTTTCACCCACCTTACTTGTAATGTGATGTGACAATAAAGATTGATTCTGATTCTGACTAATAAGTTGCCTATAAATGTTTTTTGAGGATAGAAAAATCACACGTCTTCTTGAGACATTATGAAAATATTGACTGGTTGGAAACTCTTTATACTTTTCCAGATGCAACACTTCAGGATGAAACCCTACATGTACTAGACTGTGTTCTACTCATGTTTACATGTTCATCTCTGTTCTTAATGTTTGCAGGACAACAAGGTGAGCGGAGTGACGTGTTGCTCGCGCCTGCTGGGCTGCTCTTATCTCTCTCCGTGGGTGCTGCCCAAGCCCTGGGTGCACACCGAGCCCCTCTGTCCCCAAGACCAGTTCCTGATCCTGGGCAACCGGGCGCTGTTCCAGAGGGTCTCCTACCACGAGGCCGTGCGTACCGTTCAGACCGTGCGCGACCCGCGCGCCGCCGCCAAGAAGCTCTGCTCCCTGGCCCAGAGCTACGGCTGCAAGGACAACATCGGCGCCGTGGTGGTGTCTCTGCACATCGGCGAGGACAGCTGCACCTGTGAGCCGCCGCTCTCTGCCGCCGGCACTGAGCCCCGAGGAGGGGGGGCGACCACGGCGTGCCCCACCACCGCCTTACCGGCCGCCGTGATGATGCTCGGCCCCGCCACTGCCGAGCCAGTCACTCCCTCGTGCAGCACCGCCGTCGTCGTGTCCGAGTTCAACAGCGAGACGTCGGCCTCCGAGGTGGGCAGCGAAGCAGGTTCCACTGCCTCCGATGAGCAAACCTCCTCACAAGGTTAGTAAAGTTTAGAATCCGTTTTTTTGAACGTTGTTTTACTTTTTTTCCTATGCACAGCTTTGTGTGTGTGTGTGTTTGTAGCACGGAATATGATGATTTGATTGGCTGAGCACGGAATGTGATGTATGATGATATATGATGGCAAGAGCGCCCCTCACTTCACACAAGTGTAATTTTGTATTTAGTTTTCACTTTTTTTGTTTTTCAATTTCAGTTAGTGTTTATAGTTCGTTTTTTAATTAGTTTTATGCTTTAGCTATTAAAAAATAGCAGATCTACAAGCTCATAGCGCGCCACCGAGTGGCGCGCTATGAACTTGTAGGTCTGCTATTTTTGAAAAATCGTAAAAATGCGGCACAAATCTTTGAATAGGTATATATTCTTTCAGAGCGAACGTTTTTTTTTTATTTCGACGTCAGGCCTAAATGGGTTAAAATGGGTGACATGCTCCTTCTTTAACCAGTGTATGATAGTAACCCTGCCTCCCCAGGCCCCGTGCACCGCCCAGAGAGACGCTGCAGCCTGCATCCCGCTGCCACCACCACGCTGTCTGGCGTCATGGTGCCCGGCTCGGCCGGGGCGGGGGGGCCTCACCCCGTCTTGTTCCAGCGGCAGCCCTCCAGTGCCACCTTCTCCAGTAACCACTCTGACAACGGGCTGGACAGCGACGACGAATTACCACTTGAAGGTGTGATCTCCAACGGCAGCAAGCTAGAGGTGGAGGTACTGTTGGACACTGGACTGATCCCAGAGTATTCTGTTGATCTCGTTACGACACTAGTTCAGTCAGACAACTCACGGAATAGATTTAACCAATATTTATTATGGAATGAGAATACAAGTGTGCATATGATATTTATCTTGGCGTTCGGCTCTGCTGCATTTTCTCCCTGCTCGGCACGATTAAGCACCAACATAAAACATTATCCCCCATGGGGAGCATAAATAACAGAGCCCACCGGTGGTGCTGGGAGCAAACATCACATAACAACCGGGAACCATAGCAGAAGGAAGGCAGGAAGAGCATGCAGACTAGTGAGCTTAAGTAGCCCGCCCAATTGGTCAGCTGACTGCCGCATCAGCGAATGACGTGTGGGACTTGCACACACTTATAAGGTGCTGCCAGACTTACTAAAGAGCCGTGCACGTTCTCGGCTGTGTGCAGCTTCTTTTTCCGGGTTTTCCAGGTTTTTAAAATAAGCTGCGCACAGCTTAAGACGTGCGCGGCTGTCGACCGTTTTGCGCTTAGGAGTGGAAACACTGATACACCCACATAGAAATTCAGCATGTTAACCCCTTGAGTATAGAATGCGCCTTTGAGCACGGCATGAACCCCCTCGAGTGTGACTGACTGAATTAACTCCGCAACCTACGTGTCATTTGTTTAAGCATAGCGTGGGATACTGTAATTACTGTGATTGGGTGTGTCTTGTTTTTGCGTAGTGCAGGTTACTGTAAAGGGTGTGCTGTCGTATGCTATCGTTCATTGTTGATGGCGTTTTAACCGGCATCAAAAATTGGATGCTTTAAGTTAACTGCTGGCCACTGAATTTCCCCTGCGGGATCGATAAAGGTCTGTCTGTCTGTCTGTCTGTCTTTATCTATCTAGGTTGACATCCATTGCTGTGCGTTCCAGCTGCGGTCTGGGCCCCCCGCCGTGAACCCCAAAGACGTTGACATGGAGCAGCGGGGTTGTGACTATCCCAACGGTAAGACGCGCAGGCAGACCAGCGTGGTGGTGTCTGCGACCAACGGCTGCCTCCTGGCCGTCTGCGGCCGAGAGATGTCGGACCTGAAGAAGTCACCGTCCACGTCCAGCCTCTTTGGCAAGAAGCTGTCCAACGGCTCCGTGGTTGCCCCTCAGGTAGCCCTGTCACAATTACCCAGTGGTGTGGGGGAAAGTACTCAAATGTTTTGCTTAAGTAAAAGTATCAATACTGCAATGTAGAACTGCTCCGTTACAAGTAAAAGTTCGGAATTCAAAATGTACTTTATTAAAAGTACGAAAGTATGCTCACTATGCAGAATGTCCCATTTCAAGTTTTCAAATGTATACAAATATTTTGAAAATAGCAGATCTAGAAGCTCACTCACTGTGAGTTTGTAGATCGGCTATTTTCAAATGGCCGAAATGTATAGAGCTGAAGTGTTTAATTAATATATGTTTTATAATAATAATCTAGTTATTGAAATAATTATAATAATATTCTTTTTAATAAAAAATAGTTTTCAAATGAATGTAAAAGTACAATATTTGCCTCTGTGATGTAGTGGAGTAGAAGTATTGGAAATTGGAAATTCCTCACCATTTTACTTAAGTAAAAGTAGGGTACTTTCGATCACATGATCTCCTCATCGCAAATTATTTGGGATGACAGACTTGTTTCCATTTCATCTGTATAAATTAGTCTGTGGAGAAATGCATCGCATCATGTGCTTATAATTTAGATCATCTATTTCCGCCATTTTTGAAAACTTTGGAAGTATTAAATGATCAAACAGAAAAGTAATTTTCTGTTACTAGGCAAACTGAAAAGACATTTTCAACTATATATGTATTTTTTATACTGTATTTTGATGCCAAAAACACTTAAATTGTTACTCGCATCAATGGATTATTTAGGGACAGATAAACATTTGATGGTCAACTAAACTGTCATCATGATGACAACCCTACCCTCAGGACAGCCATAACGCCATCGAGGTGGCCCTGGAGGCTCCCAAAAAGAAGTCGGGCTACTTCACTGCCCCGGCCCAGCAGGACCCAGAGGATCAACTGATTGTGCCCCCGAGTCTGGAGCAGGATGTCCGGGAGCAGCTGAGAGGCCAGACCCCTGTGGTCTTGGGTCCCCCGGTGCCGTCCACTCCCCCTTCCATTAGAGACCTGGTGTGGGACCACCCGCACCCTCCTGCTGCTCCCATGCTCCATCAGCACAACCACACCTCCATGCTGGCCCCCTCTGCAGGCCCCACTCGCATTCTACAGCAGGAGGTGTACGACACTGCCCTCTAGTAGGAGAGCCAGAGTAACGCACCAAATGCCATGGCAAAAGGAGGCAGAAAGGAGGTCTCTCTGTGGGATATTCAAATTGGAGTTGCCATTCAGACCAGACATGGTAGATGTGTTGTGACGTTTGACAGATGGAAAAGCGATTGATGTCCGTCAGCACGTCGTTCTAAGCTAGCGAGTTGTCTGAATGGGGTTGAATCTGGTGGAACTGTGTGAGCGGGGCGTCGGCGGCACAACTCGTGACAAGAGGTTGTGGAAAGAAATTCATGTTCCAAAGGACGAATAATAAGCCCCATGCCTGAACTGGAATACCTCATGAATTTAACATTGCAGAACACGTCAGCAACATTTCCCTTTACTCGGAAGGTCTAGCAATCAAATTGCTATCCTGAATTGGGATGATCACTCTAATGATCTCCTCTCGAGGGGTCCGTCCGGCGGTCTTTCAGGTCCAGGAGGAAAATCCCTGTGAAGAAAAGGTGAAAAAGTGCCTACTGCGGATGAATCAGCCCAGACCAGAGCGTGTTGACATTCCCAGCTGTAAGAGAAAAGCTACTGTGGGATTGTTCAACGATTCCATTCAGTAGGCCTATGTGGTGAACCCTATGTATAGGATGTGATCCATCTTCAAAATGTTTTGACGTTTTAACTAAGGCCTAATTCATGCGCTGTCGTGTGCAGAGAACGGCTGGGAATGGCAGGGAACGGCCGAGAATAGCAGGCCTTCATTAGCAGACCTTGTATGTCGGCTGTCCTCGACATGCGACACCGTCGTGCAACCAAGTATGAATCAGGCTTTAGTCTGTTGAATTTAGGCACTGGTTCACGTGGATGTTTCGCTAGAGAGGACATTCATTTTGAATTGTTGCCAAAAATAATTGTAAGAACTTAATTTTCATAACGGTGTAAAGCCAACACTGTAATTTGAGATGGTGTGTGATTAATTAATTAATGGATTATGTTGTATGGTCATCAGAGAATCAAATGAAGATCTAGGAAGTGTGGAAGAGTCATTTGAACAAAACAATTATCAAAGTACTGTACGCAATGAGGGCAAGGCTGGATTTATTTAGAGACATGTAAAATAAACATACTTTATATGTATGTACCGTATGTTATGAAATGTCAGTGTACTCTGCTGGTACATAGATGACAAATTCTAGTCAACACACACTGTTTTTGTTTCTCTTTTGAGGCTGCTACCCAAGTACCCATTGAAATTTGTTATCTCAACTAAAATAATCTTTAACGGGCGCATTCAGTTTGTTTGTGTGACAAACTAACTACAGCAGTGACAACTATGACAAGCCATAATTTATCTATCTCAGTGGGTCTTTTATTTTTTAAATTCTTTTGACTGTTTTACTGGCTAGCATATCATCTACAGATCCACAGCAAGTTAAACGTATGGTCTGTCGCTTGTTTTATGCAGGAAAGTGTTGTGTGGTAGGATCTGGTCCCTAGAGGTAGCATGACCCAAATGGGAGAATGCCAGTCCAGGACAATAGGTGGGTGTGATTGTTGTGTTGCTGTTGTTGTCTTAGAACAAACGACAGCATTCATAATAATTGGGACAGTCTATGTCTCCCACACAAGGTTTATTATGCCTTGTTTAAACCCATTAAAACCAGGAAAAGCATCCGTGTCATTTTAGATTTTAAACCCTTTAACCATTATTTTATACTTTGGCTATTCAAAAATAGCAGATATACAAGCTCATAGCACGTCACGTTGTGCCATGCTATGAGCTTGTAGATCTGCTATTTTTGAATCTGGAACATTTGTGCAAATCTTTGAATATATATATATTTTTTAAAGTGAACATTTTTAACTCAAATCTTTGCTTCTGGGGGTCCCTGGAACAAAATATTTTGAGATGGGTGTCCGCGGCCCAAATTCATATAATTTGGGGGGTCCTTGACATGAAAAGGTTTGAGAACCAATAACATAGAAACTAGGATTTAGAACAGTGGTTCCAAAAGTGGGGTCCGGGGACCCCCAGGGGTCCTTGAGGGAGTTCAAGGGGGTTCCCATCTAAATGATGGTTTGGAACCATCATCAATTCTAAAGGTACTGCATCCTCTGCTGCCGTGTGTTTGCCAAGTATAGGTGATGAACAATGGAATGCAGGTTACAGTGTTCATTGGTTTGTCAAACACCATCGTGCAGTTCTAGAAACCCCTGTCTAGCCATTCCTTTAAACCTTGCCTTGTGCCAAAACAGAGATTGTAGGGAGGCCAAACATGTATAATTACTAGTGTCATTTATTTGCTCCATCTAGATACTATTTGGTTATTGGTGCTGCTGCATTCAGTAGCTGCATCTTCCAATTGGATCTTCCAATGTTCCCATATCGCCTTAAAGAAGCACTACTACTATTCTATGTTATACCATCTCCTTGTCTCTTCGTGACTTGCATCAGTGGTAAATAGAGGGAGGACAAGAAACAAAGAAATACCAACCTACGCTTCTAATCTGTATTCATTAGACTGGAATGATCGGTCAAATATTTACCCATTGATAGATTCATTACTCAATTTTGCCATTACTTTTTTCATTTAAAAAATATATGTTCAAAGCACTTTGTAAAACAAATGAAAACATTTGTTGTGGGCTATTATTTATAAACAACATACCGTAATTGGGCCTCTATAACGTTGATATACCTGGGCTACGGTACAGGTATAAGCCAACAGCATATTGCCTTTGTGATCACTCTCTTCCCAATTGTTATTTGGAAGTCTTTGTGTCATTATTGATTATACTGTAGTATTTTTCCTAAGGTGACAAACTACTTAGATAATTCCTTTAGAAAAGTACAGAGCGTCTTAGTTGCTGGAACTAAGGGATCTTGGAAGAAGATTTTGTATGTCTGTGTGTGTGTGTGTGTGCACGTGCATGTATGTGCATGAGTCTGGATCCAATCTTTGAAAATGCTGCACCTGTCAGCATCCAAACTTTGTGCAGGCTTCCAGTAGGCCGAGGTCCTAGAATGGTAAATAAATGGTCCTAGGAAGACAACGCAACCCAAACATATTCAAAGTGTCCTAATGGTGGTGCTATAATAGCCCACTTTATATTTTGGCCGAAAACTGTAGAAGGTCACAGTACAACCAAAAATGTGTTTTTTTTTCCTGGATTCCCTGGCTCATGTAGCAACTGTCCATATAGTAAGTCCATTTCTTCAGAATACACACATTTTTCTACTACTAAATTTACAGATTTTGTCCAAAACTCTCACGTGACCCGCCCCGCCCGCCGTGCAATAATTGAGCTGAAAATCTTGTCCCGTCGGCCGGGACAAGATTTCGATCTTTCAAATCGGCGCGGGCCGGCCCGGTTGCCGGCCCGCCCGTACATCACTAGTACATACATGTGCTTAAGTGTAGACCTTTTCTGTACATTCTACACTGGGATGTTGGAGATAGAGCTTTGGGACAGATGCTAATGTTTAAAAAAATATTTGCACAAATTTGACATTTTCATACTGCATTTTTAAGTTGGGACGAGGGTTTTTCTTTATTAATTCCTGAAATGGAATGGGCCTTTTTGTTTGACTTATTGCATACAGGATACTGTTGTAAGGCACTAAAGTATGAAGACTTGATGACTTCCCTCATACAGATATGCAAAGCAAACTGGATGGAAATGATACAGTAACTGATGGTGTGCCTGTGTGAATGTGCGTCTATGTGTTTATTTGTGCAAACATTTTGCATTTATGTGAGTTTTGTTAAGGATCTACAGACCATTAGTCAGGTTCAATTGTGCATTTGTGTGAACATTCTCTCCCACTCTTCCATGGTTTAATAGAAACAAACACTTAACCCATTATGTTATACTTTAGCTATTGAAAAATAGCAGATCTACAAGCTCATAGCGCGCCACCGAGTGGCGCGCTACGAGCTTGTAGGTCTGCTATTTTTGAAAAATCGTGAAAATGTGGCACAAATCTTTGAATATAATATTCTTTCAGAAAACGTTTTATTTATTTCGACGTCAGGCCTAAATGGGTTAAATATCCTTACAGTTAGTATACATACTGTAGAGCCAGAGGGAGCACAGGGTACAGTGAAGTCCAATGTTTTGATAATAGGATTGATTCCCTTTAATTCTCTAGTGGACAAGACACCAGACATACAAGCGTATGCATATGATATAACCATTCCCAACCTGTGAGGATATTGCAAGTGGGCCCTCAAAATTCACTATGGTTTTATTGATATTACAGTACAATAACAAAAAAATCTTTTAAATCTTGACAAATGTGTTTTCATAGTGATTACCAATAAACAAAAACGTAATAGAGAGTATGCGCATGCTTAAAGTGAATGGCACATCGAGTGGCAAAGCAACAGGCAAAGTGAGTTTAACATCGTTTAATGTTGTTTAATGCAATCAGATATGACTTTTCTGTGTGGATGTATGGGCTGTCAAGGCCAGAAAGTAGTTTTTGCCACTCAGTAGGCGTTCCTGCATAACTTCCTGGTTTGATGATGATGTCACGCGCATACTCTATAAGTAGTACACAATCGATACATTAAAATAAACATGTTCTGAAAATGCACACGGCCCAAAACATCTGATCATAATAGGTGGTCAGATGGGTGGGCCATGTGCACCTTCAAGATTTTCTAGTGGGCCCAGATCCACAAGAGGTTGAGAATCGCTTGGCTGAGTAAAAGGCTGTCAGTGTTTTTCAAATTGCCAATTCATCCTTTCCACTATAAGATGCTTATTTTTCCTTCTTTTTTTTTTTTAGATGCTGCCTGTGTTGTGGTATTGTATGTTGTATGTTGTATGTGGTGTGTGTGTGTGTGTGTGTGTGTGTGTGTGTGTGTGTGTGTGTGTGACGTGTGTGCATGCATGCATGTGTGTGTTAAGAGATGTTAGACTAAATGCACACATACAAGTATGCATGCATGCTCTTATGCATTATGGAATGAATGTTGTTGAGTGGTTCTGGTGAAAGAGAGACTGGTAGAGGATGTTCCAGTTGTTTGACATAATGACCAAAGTAACCATGTTTAACCCTCACTGTTCCTTTCTGTACATTATTTTCTAGAAATGCTTGAATATTTTATCTCAATGCCAAGAAGCTGATGTTTATTTTTGTACTTCATTGTTTCATGCAAATTTATATTTCCTTCTCCATTACAGAATTTAAAATGATAGGGATTGTATGGTAAATTGTTACACATTATTGTACTTTTAAGGTACTAATTATTGCTGTATTTAATGTTTAAAGCATGCCCTATATACTGTAAATCAAAATAAAATACATACAGTACATACAAAATGTGATTTGTACAAAATGGAGCATATCTAATATTATTTTATTTTAGCATGCAGAATACTGCAAAAAAAATCATGTTAAATGTTTATTCATCAGTTGATAATTGTTTTATTTAGGAATAGGACTAACAATGAGCACTTTTGCTGTCTGTCAGCCAGAATCGTACTCCTTTAAACCGTTTTATTTAAAAAGCTGCTATGTCTAGTTTGGAGCAGAAAGCTGTATTTTTAATTAACCTTAAGCCAAGTAGCAATAAAGATTTATACTGTGAAATGCTATGTTATTAATTTTGTCCATTGTTTATTTTGTACACCTTTCCGATGAGCTCATTTCATTCTGACCCCTCCACGAAAAGGCCTCGTTGTCCTGAACCCTTATCTATCATTTATACATTATGGATCAATAGTGTGGACTTAGACTGTTATTCGTCTGTGGCATTAATGTCCTTACAAAAGGAGCTTTTTTAGTGGAGTAAAATACCATATATTCTCAGTGTTCTTTGCCGTTTACTCTGTGAGAAGATTTCTCCAATAATTTTAGTCAATATGCACAAGTTAGTTTTCATAAAACATGAGCATAACATTTTGTTTTATATCCCTTTACATACAGAAAACAGGTGTGTTGGTTCATAATGACAACATTTTGAATACAATGATGTCTGGAATAATATCATCAAATGTGTAAAATAAATTTAGCTGACAGTGTTGAGACCATTAAATGCACCTTAACCCATTTTGGACTGCGGTCGATTAAAAAAAAGGCTTCAAAATCCTATTGTTTTTCTGAAAAACCCATGTTTCTATATCAGTGGTGCTCAACCTTTTTCATGTCAAGGACCCCCAGAATTATCTCTATTGGGCCACGGACCCCCCCCATCTCAAAATATGTAGTTCCAGGGACGCCCCAGAAGCAAATATTTTAGTTAAAAATGTTCGCTCTGAAATATATATTCAATGATTTTTCAAAAATAGCAGACCTACAAGCTCGTAGCGCGCCAGCTTGTAGATCTGCTATTTTTCAATAGCTAAATTATAACAATGTTTAAAACACCAAAAGGGGTTCCCGCCCCAAAATGGGTTAAGAACCATGTTAGTATCACTGCTGTTGTGGCTCTACTGGCTCAACGGCCAGTGAGGAGCCCCCACTGCCAGGTGCCTCCCCAGGAGTCGCTAACGCAGTAGCCTCGGTGACCACCGGGGGCATTGCATTCTGCTTTGAAATGTTGTATCTCGACGACACTGCAAAAGGAGGGTGACCTCAATGTCTTACGAGAATAAATAAAGGTTTGAATGCATTCATTTTCCATCCCCCCCGAATACAGTATGTGGAAGTACACCCTATGACTTATTTTTTGCACAATAGGAATACATGTTTTCATTTTCAAAAAGGTATAAAATGTATACTTTGACATTCTACTGTAAAAACAAAATGTAATCCTAATTTCCGAACAATAATTAGTGTGAACCCATTGCAGTACCAACAAGTACCCCTAGGGGTTTGCAAGCCGGACGATGCACCACTGTGGATTTGAAACTCTTGTCTCCATGATGATGGTGGACAGATACTTTACCAATGCACCATTATGAGCACCTTACTTGTTGTTTGAGTCATTTATTAAGACAAATGAAAGATGTTATACACTAGTATATTTATACTAAAGGAGGCAGCAAGAAAAAAATAGAATACATCACTAAAATATTTCTTTTAAAAACAATGTATAGAACGGTTGAAAATACTGTGAACTTTTATCATGATGATGATGATGTATGATGATGTATTGACCCACATGACTAGCCTGAATTTTCATTTTGTTTCATTTCATTATTCACTGCTGGCACGGCATCCACACTTAACCCATTTAGGCCCGACGTCGAAATAAAAAAAACGTTCGCTCTGAAAGAATATATATTCAAAGATTTGTGCCGCATTTTTACGATTTTTCAAAAATAGCAGACCTACAAGCGCGCTATGAGCTTGTAGATCTGCTATCTACAAGTCCTCGGGCGACCTTTCTAGTCGACATGGCGCACGCGAACGTTCCACTACACGAGTGGCGCGCTACGAGCTTGTAGATCTGCTATTTAAAACCTTTGCTTCTGTAGAACGCCACAACGGTAAGGCCTTCCGGTCTTATCTTCGGATATGTTATAGAGCTCCCCGAGACGCACGCGTGGAACCGTAGTATGTCCTCGGGCGACCTTTCTAGTCGACATGGCGCGCGAACGTTCCACTACACCGAGTGGCGCGCTACGAGCTTGTAGATCTGCTATTTAAAACCTTTGCTTCTGTAGAACGCCACAACGGTAAGGCCTTCCGATCTGATTTTCAGATATGTTATAGAGCTCCCCGAGACGCACGCGTGGAAACGTAGTACGTCCTCGGGCGACCTTTCTAGTCGACATGGCGCGGGCGAACGTCAAAACCTTTGCTCCTGTAGAACGCCACAACGGTAAGGCCTTCCGGTCTGATCTTCGGATATGTTATAGAGCTACCAGAGACGCACGCGTAGAACTGTAGTACGTCCTCGGGCGACCTTTCTAGTCGACATGGCGCACGCGAACGTTCCACTACACGAGTGGCGCGCTACGAGCTTGTAGATCTGCTATTTAAAACCTTTGCTTCTGTAGAACGCCACAACGGTAAGGCCTTCCGGTCTTATCTTCGGATATGTTATAGAGCTCCCCGAGACGCACGCGTGGAACCGTAGTATGTCCTCGGGCGACCTTTCTAGTCGACATGGCGCGCGAACGTTCCACTACACCGAGTGGCGCGCTACGAGCTTGTAGATCTGCTATTTAAAACCTTTGCTTCTGTAGAACGCCACAACGGTAAGGCCTTCCGATCTGATTTTCAGATATGTTATAGAGCTCCCCGAGACGCACGCGTGGAAACGTAGTACGTCCTCGGGCGACCTTTCTAGTCGACATGGCGCGGGCGAACGTCAAAACCTTTGCTCCTGTAGAACGCCACAACGGTAAGGCCTTCCGGTCTGATCTTCGGATATGTTATAGAGCTCCCCAAGACGCACGCGTGGAACTGTAGTACGTCCTCGGGCGACCTTCCCTAGGAGGCGGGGTCTCGTTTCACTTTTTCAGCCAGGATGCTGTTAAAGTCTATGGGTCTGTGAGCTGTCCGATGCACAGAGCCAAAGTGAAGGACGTTTTGTACGACTGTCGGAGGCGTACATCCAAGAGACCAAACCGTTCGTCCTGGCTAGCTCTCCGACATATCAGCGCGGCACTTGGTGCAGCGCTGTGAGCTTGTAGGTCTGCTATTTTTCAATAGCTAAAGTATAACATAATGCCTAAAACCTCATGTTTCTATGTCAGTGGTTCTCAATATTTCATGTCAAGGACCCCAAAGGTTTTATGAAATTGGCCGCCGACCCCCCCCATCTGCACATTTTCACGGTTTTTCAATAGCTAAAGTACAACATAATGCTTAGTTATGTAGCCCTCCCATCAGCCTTACTCACATTAATTATCAGGTTAATGAAAAGCATGGGAGGAGCAATACCAACATTCTCGTTGTCTAGGTTCTCACTAGGGTGACCAAAAAGAGACCTCAGGTAGCCACAGAGACATAACATGTAGCTATACTGTAACTTGAAAAACACTAACACTATAAGGTACTATTAGCTCTTGAGCCCCCACCCTGAACACAATCAGAGAATAAACCAAATTATAAATTCACAGACCACAGTACTTTAACTATATTGGTGTTTTTATTCACCCACCAAATCAATTAAAATGCAATGCTCTTATTATGGCACAGTCAGTGGTCAGTTAATTTCCTTACTTACAGTCTGTCTGTACTCTGTGATATGAACCAATGATTCCCGAATCCCGCACAGCCGCGGTCCAACGTGTCCTCCTCAACTGGCATGCACGTGCGTGCGTGTGCTGCGTGTGGTCTCCTGCACACAGTGAACCAGTTTGTAGTAGTCCCGAAATTGCGGTAAAACAAGCGTTCAGAAAGTGTCACTTAAACTCACTTCGGCAAAACTTATCAAAACTTGTCCTCAGTTGCAAGTCATACAGCACTAAACTGTCTTCTTTCAAGTGTCAATATATATAGACAAGCTAGGCTAAACCATAGCCAAACAATGACTCAAACTGGTTCACTGTTTTCTCCATCCATGTCCACGTTCTTCTGTTCCCCGTTGCTTCTTTTAACACGCATGTCACGTTTCTCTCATAAACACAGTCTTTTTCTCTATGCGTTCATCATGTAGCTCAAACTGAAGCTCTCTCCACATTTTTACATTACGTTCTCCAGCTGTTTACCTTCTCTCTCTCTCTCTCTCTCTCTCTCTCTCTCCCACTCCCACCTCTCTTCTTAAAGGCACAGTACACACACATCTCCACATAATGGAAAAATAATAAATACCTCCCAGTTTCAAAGAAATAAGTTGACAAAGTTATAGAAAATAACAAACGTCAAAGACTAAAGGCTTTAAACAATGACATTAATTAATATAATTATTCAGGGGCACTACAGTTAAAACACCAAACACCAACCTCTCAGACAGCAGCGCAGCACACTAACCCTCTTAAAGCACATTATACAAATAACGTTTTATTATTTTATTATTATTATTATTATTATTATTATTATTATTATTACAATTGGGTCACAGGGTGCCACGAAAACACATTAACCACAGTGTGATGCTAAAGATTTGATTGATTGAAATATGTATTAACAGTTTGCAGAATTACAGTACATTTCAAGGACAAACTCAATACAAAGAACTGTGAGTGGACGACCCAATTAAGCATTACACTTGTTTACAAGAGGGTCCACCTTGTTCAATTCATCAAAACATTTAGAGATGTACAAATAGACACTTCTATATAGCCAAAGAACAGAATCACGTTTAATCACAGGGACGACCCGTACCTGTCACTTTCTGCTGCCTCTCGGGACTCCATGTGTGTCACGAAAACATATAATCCAGGGCATTAATCTCCTCCAAAAACATAAACAACTTAAAAAAGCCAAAATCGCGACAGAGTCAGCTATTCATTCACTGTTTCACAGACCTTGATGTGAATCTTAGCTGTGAATAAGTAAAGTAAACAGATGAACGAGACGACACGACACAACACAACACACAGACGCACGCACACACACACACACACACGCACACGCACACACACACACACACACACGCACACACGCACACACACACAGGAAGTCAGAGAAACGAGAGTCAAAGAAAATACAGTCCTCTAGCAGTGGATTTCAGAACAGCGCCACAGCCCATCCACACCCACTGGCCAGATATAGATATTACATGGCCAGTGAGCGGAGAGGCCCTCCTCTCCTCTCCTCCACAAAAGTGAAAACAGACAAAACACACCTTTAAAACATGTTCCCTAACCCTATTCTTCGCAAACAAGACATTTTATTCATATTTAGAGCGTCCCGAATTCAATGGGGCCGGTCTCGACTTTCCAGGACGTTTGCAAAGGTCAATGGTCAGCAAAAAGACTGCCTCTTCTCTCCCTCCTCTCCTCTCCTCTCTCCCTTCTCTCCACAGAAGTGAAAACAGACAAAACACACCTTTAAAACATGTTCCCTAACCCTATTCTTCGCAAACAAGACATTTTATTCCTATTTAGAGTGTCCCGAATTCAATGGGGCCGGTCTCGACTTTCCAGGACGTTTGCAAAGGTCAATGGTCAGCAAAAAGACTGCCACGGTGACCTTTGGGCCAAATGCCTTAAAAATGAAGTGATAGATATTTTTTAAAATATGTAACACCCCCGAATATCCATATTCAGGCCATGGCAAATAAAATGGCGTTGGTCTCGATTTTGTGGGACTCTTACAAGCGTCCGATAAAGGGAACTACACTGCAACGCTAGGCCTCGGGTCAGATTTGAGTTTCCCGAGGTCACAGAAAAAAACTCAGACCATCACGATGATCGGCTCGTCGCCGCGATCGCAGAGGTGTTCGGCCCATCCCGAACAGACTTACGATCATTGGCGTAGGCGCGCGTGAACGTCAAACTTTGCTTCACTGGAACGCCACGACGGTGAGGCCTTCCGGGCTGATTTTCGGATATGTTATAGAGCTCCCGGAGACACACGCATGGATCTATAGAACGTCCTCGGGCGACCTTTCTAGGAGGCGCGGTCTCGTTTCACTTTTTCAGCCAGGACGCTGTTAGAGTCTATGGGTTTATGACGTGTCTGCATGCACAGAGCCAAAGTGAAGGACGTTTTGTACGACTGTCGGAGGCGTACGTCCGAGACACCGAACCGTTCGTCTCGGCTGGCTCTCCGACATATCCGAACGTCGGACCGTGATGTTTTATCGTTGGCGCGTTGTCGCACGTCAAAGTCGGCAATTTGTAGGCGTTCGTTCAAGGCTACTGTCGCGACCTTAGGTCCGTTTGGCCCAAACCCTATACGGTTGCGATCGGGGCCGCGACCCGGTTGCGGTGATGGTCTCGGATTTGTTCTGTCGAATTTCGCGACTTTTCTCGCTAACTTAGGCCTTACTTTGTGGGAGCGGTTTATGCTAATGAAGGGCGTGGTTCCGGCTACTTTGTGGGTGTGGGATATGCAAATGAGTGGGTGTCGCTTATGCAAATTAGTGGGTGTCGCCCGCCTACTTTGTGGGAGCGGTTTATGCAAATGAAGGGCGTGGTTCTGGCTACTTTGTGGGTGTGGGCTATGCAAATTTGTGGGTGCTGCTCATGCAAATTAGTGCGTGTCGCCCGCCTACTTTGTGGGAGCGGTTTATGCAAATGAAGGGGCGTGGTTCCCGCTACTTTGTGGGAGTTGGTTATTCAAATTTGATGGGCGTGGTTTCGGCTACTTTGTGGGTGTGGGCTATGCAAATTTGTGGGTGTCGCTTATGCAAATTAGTGCGTGTCGCCCTCCTACTTTGTTGGAGCGGTTTATGCAAATGAAGGGCGTGGTTCCGGCTACTTTGTGGGTGTGGTATATGCAAAATAGTGGGTGTCGCTTATGCAAATTAGTGGGTGTCTCCAGCCTACTTTCTGGGAGCGGTTTATGCAAATGAAGGGGCGTGGTTCCCGCTACTTTGTGGGAGCGGGTTATGCAAATTTGATGGGCGTGGTTTCGGCTACTTTGTGGGTGTGGGCTATGCAAATTTGTGGGTGTCGCTTATGCAAATTAGTGCGTGTCGCCCTCCTACTTTGTTGGAGCGGTTTATGCAAATGAAGGGCGTGGTTCCGGCTACTTTGTGGGTGTGGTATATGCAAATTAGTGGGTGTCGCTTATGCAAATTAGTGGGTGTCTCCCGCCTACTTTCTGGGAGCGGTTTATGCAAATGAAGGGGCGTGGTTCCCGCTACTTTGTGGGAGCGGGTTATGCAAATTTGATGGGCGTGGTTTCGGCTACTTTGTGGGTGTGGGCTATGCAAATTTGTGGGTGTCGCTTATGCAAATTAGTGCGTGTCGCCCGCCTACTTTGTGGGAGTGGGTTATGCAAATTTGATGTGCGTGGTTGCGGCTACTTTGTGGGTGTGGGCTATGCAAATTTGTGGGTGTCGCTTATGCAAATTAGTGCGTGTCGCCCGCCTACTTTGTGGGAGTGGTTTATGCAAATGAAGGGCGTGGCTGCTACTTTGTGGGTGTGGGCTATGCAAATTTGTGGGTGCTGCTCATGCAAATTAGTGCGTGTCGCCCGCCTACTTTGTGGGAGCGGTTTATGCAAATGAAGCGGCGTGGTTCCCGCTACTTTGTGGGAGTGGGTTATGCAAATTTGATGGGCGTGGTTTCGGCTACTTTGTGGGTGTGGGCTATGCAAATTTGTGGGTGTCGCTTATGCAAATTAGTGCGTGTCGCCCTCCTACTTTGTTGGAGCGGTTTATGCAAATGAAGGGCGTGGTTCCGGCTACTTTGTGGGTGTGGTATATGCAAAATAGTGGGTGTCGCTTATGCAAATTAGTGGGTGTCTCCAGCCTACTTTCTGGGAGCGGTTTATGCAAATGAAGGGGCGTGGTTCCCGCTACTTTGTGGGAGCGGGTTATGCAAATTTGATGGGCGTGGTTTCGGCTACTTTGTGGGTGTGGGCTATGCAAATTTGTGGGTGTCGCTTATGCAAATTAGTGCGTGTCGCCCTCCTACTTTGTTGGAGCGGTTTATGCAAATGAAGGGCGTGGTTCCGGCTACTTTGTGGGTGTGGTATATGCAAATTAGTGGGTGTCGCTTATGCAAATTAGTGGGTGTCTCCCGCCTACTTTCTGGGAGCGGTTTATGCAAATGAAGGGGCGTGGTTCCCGCTACTTTGTGGGAGCGGGTTATGCAAATTTGATGGGCGTGGTTTCGGCTACTTTGTGGGTGTGGGCTATGCAAATTTGTGGGTGTCGCTTATGCAAATTAGTGCGTGTCGCCCGCCTACTTTGTGGGAGTGGGTTATGCAAATTTGATGTGCGTGGTTGCGGCTACTATGTGGGTGTGGGCTATGCAAATTTGTGGGTGTCGCTTATGCAAATTAGTGCATGTCGCCCGCCTACTTTGTGGGAGTGGTTTATGCAAATGAAGGGCGTGGCTGCTACTTTGTGGGTGTGGGCTATGCAAATTTGTGGGTGCTGCTCATGCAAATTAGTGCGTGTCGCCCGCCTACTTTGTGGGAGCGGTTTATGCAAATGAAGCGGCGTGGTTCCCGCTACTTTGTGGGAGTGGGTTATGCAAATTTGATGGGCGTGGTTTCGGCTACTTTGTGGGTGTGGGCTATGCAAATTTGTGGGTGTCGCTTATGCAAATTAGTGCGTGTCGCCCTCCTACTTTGTTGGAGCGGTTTATGCAAATGAAGGGCGTGGTTCCGGCTACTTTGTGGGTGTGGTATATGCAAATTAGTGGGTGTCGCTTATGCAAATTAGTGGGTGTCTCCCGCCTACTTTCTGGGAGCGGTTTATGCAAATGAAGGGGCGTGGTTCCCGCTACTTTGTGGGAGCGGGTTATGCAAATTTGATGGGCGTGGTTTCGGCTACTTTGTGGGTGTGGGCTATGCAAATTTGTGGGTGTCGCTTATGCAAATTAGTGCGTGTCGCCCGCCTACTTTGTGGGAGTGGGTTATGCAAATTTGATGTGCGTGGTTGCGGCTACTTTGTGGGTGTGGGCTATGCAAATTTGTGGGTGTCGCTTATGCAAATTAGTGCGTGTCGCCCGCCTACTTTGTGGGAGTGGTTTATGCAAATGAAGGGCGTGGCTGCTACTTTGTGGGTGTGGGCTATGCAAATTTGTGGGTGCTGCTCATGCAAATTAGTGCGTGTCGCCCGCCTACTTTGTGGGAGCGGTTTATGCAAATGAAGCGGCGTGGTTCCCGCTACTTTGTGGGAGTGGGTTATGCAAATTTGATGGGCGTGGTTTCGGCTACTTTGTGGGTGTGGGCTATGCAAATTTGTGGGTGTCGCTTATGCAAATTAGTGCGTGTCGCCCTCCTACTTTGTTGGAGCGGTTTATGCAAATGAAGGGCGTGGTTCCGGCTACTTTGTGGGTGTGGGCTATGCACATTTGTGGGTGTCGCTTATGCAAATTAGTGCGTGTCGCCCGCCTACTTTGTGGGAGCGGTTTATGCAAATGAAGGGGCGTGGTTCCCGCTACTTTGTGGGAGTGGGTTGTGCAAATTTGATGGGTGTGGTTTCGGCTACTTTGTGGGTGTGGGCTATGCAAATTTGTGGGTGTCGCTTATGCAAATTAGTGCGTGTCGCCCGCCTACTTTGTGGGAGTGGGTTATGCAAATTTGATGTGCGTGGTTGCGGCTACTTTGTGGGTGTGGGCTATGCAAATTTGTGGGTGTCGCTTATGCAAATTAGTGCGTGTCGCCCGCCTACTTTGTGGGAGCGGTTTATGCAAATGAAGGGCGTGGCTCTGGCTACTTTGTGGGTGTGGGCTATGCAAATTTGTGGGTGCTGCTCATGCAAATTAGTGCGTGTCGCCCGCCTACTTTGTGGGAGCGGTTTATGCAAATGAAGCGGCGTGGTTCCCGCTACTTTGTGGGAGTGGGTTATGCAGATTTGATGGGCGTGGTTTCGGCTACTTTGTGGGTGTGGGCTATGCAAATTTGTGGGTGTCGCTTATGCAAATTAGTGCGTGTCGCCCTCCTACTTTGTTGGAGCGGTTTATGCAAATGAAGGGCGTGGTTCCGGCTACTTTGTGGGTGTGGGCTATGCAAATTTGTGGGTGTCGCTTATGCAAATTAGTGCGTGTCGCCCGCCTACTTTCTGGGAGCGGTTTATGCAAATGAAGGGGCGTGGTTCCCGCTACTTTGTGGGAGCGGGTTATGCAAATTTGATGGGCGTGGTTTCGGCTACTTTGTGGGTGTGGGCTATGCAAATTTGTGGGTGTCGCTTATGCAAATTAGTGCGTGTCGCCCTCCTACTTTGTTGGAGCGGTTTATGCAAATGAAGGGCGTGGTTCCGGCTACTTTGTGGGTGTGGTATATGCAAATTAGTGGGTGTCGCTTATGCAAATTAGTGGGTGTCTCCCGCCTACTTTCTGGGAGCGGTTTATGCAAATGAAGGGGCGTGGTTCCCGCTACTTTGTGGGAGCGGGTTATGCAAATTTGATGGGCGTGGTTTCGGCTACTTTGTGGGTGTGGGCTATGCAAATTTGTGGGTGTCGCTTATGCAAATTAGTGCGTGTCGCCCGCCTACTTTGTGGGAGTGGGTTATGCAAATTTGATGTGCGTGGTTGCGGCTACTTTGTGGGTGTGGGCTATGCAAATTTGTGGGTGTCGCTTATGCAAATTAGTGCGTGTCGCCCGCCTACTTTGTGGGAGTGGTTTATGCAAATGAAGGGCGTGGCTGCTACTTTGTGGGTGTGGGCTATGCAAATTTGTGGGTGCTGCTCATGCAAATTAGTGCGTGTCGCCCGCCTACTTTGTGGGAGCGGTTTATGCAAATGAAGCGGCGTGGTTCCCGCTACTTTGTGGGAGTGGGTTATGCAAATTTGATGGGCGTGGTTTCGGCTACTTTGTGGGTGTGGGCTATGCAAATTTGTGGGTGTCGCTTATGCAAATTAGTGCGTGTCGCCCTCCTACTTTGTTGGAGCGGTTTATGCAAATGAAGGGCGTGGTTCCGGCTACTTTGTGGGTGTGGGCTATGCACATTTGTGGGTGTCGCTTATGCAAATTAGTGCGTGTCGCCCGCCTACTTTGTGGGAGCGGTTTATGCAAATGAAGGGGCGTGGTTCCCGCTACTTTGTGGGAGTGGGTTGTGCAAATTTGATGGGTGTGGTTTCGGCTACTTTGTGGGTGTGGGCTATGCAAATTTGTGGGTGTCGCTTATGCAAATTAGTGCGTGTCGCCCGCCTACTTTGTGGGAGTGGGTTATGCAAATTTGATGTGCGTGGTTGCGGCTACTTTGTGGGTGTGGGCTATGCAAATTTGTGGGTGTCGCTTATGCAAATTAGTGCGTGTCGCCCGCCTACTTTGTGGGAGCGGTTTATGCAAATGAAGGGCGTGGCTCTGGCTACTTTGTGGGTGTGGGCTATGCAAATTTGTGGGTGCTGCTCATGCAAATTAGTGCGTGTCGCCCGCCTACTTTGTGGGAGCGGTTTATGCAAATGAAGCGGCGTGGTTCCCGCTACTTTGTGGGAGTGGGTTATGCAGATTTGATGGGCGTGGTTTCGGCTACTTTGTGGGTGTGGGCTATGCAAATTTGTGGGTGTCGCTTATGCAAATTAGTGCGTGTCGCCCTCCTACTTTGTTGGAGCGGTTTATGCAAATGAAGGGCGTGGTTCCGGCTACTTTGTGGGTGTGGGCTATGCAAATTTGTGGGTGTCGCTTATGCAAATTAGTGCGTGTCGCCCGCCTACTTTGTGGGAGCGGTTTATGCAAATGAAGGGGCGTGGTTCCCGCTACTTTGTGGGAGTGGGTTGTGCAAATTTGATGGGTGTGGTTTCGGCTACTTTGTGGGTGTGGGCTATGCAAATTTGTGGGTGTCGCTTATGCAAATTAGTGCGTGTCGCCCGCCTACTTTGTGGGAGCGGTTTATGCAAATGAAGGGCGTGGCTCTGGCTACTTTGTGGGTGTGGGCTATGCAAATTTGTGGGTGCTGCTCATGCAAATTAGTGCGTGTCGCCCGCCTACTTTGTGGGAGTGGGTTATGCAAATTTGATGGGCGTGGTTTCGGCTACTTTGTGGGTGTGGGCTATGCAAATTTGTGGGTGTCGCTTATGCAAATTAGTGCGTGTCGCCCTCCTACTTTGTTGGAGCGGTTTATGCAAATGAAGGGCGTGGTTCCGGCTACTTTGTGGGTGTGGTATATGCAAATTAGTGTGTGTCGCTTATGCAAATTAGTGGGCGTCTCCCGCCTACTTTCTGGGAGCGGTTTATGCAAATGAAGGGGCGTGGTTCCCGCTACTTTGTGGGAGCGGGTTATGCAAATTTGATGGCCGTGGTTTCGGCTACTTTGTGGGTGTGGGCTATGCAAATTTGTGGGTGTCGCTTATGCAAATTAGTGCGTGTCGCCCGCCTACTTTGTGGGAGTGGGTTATGCAAATTTGATGTGCGTGGTTGCGGCTAGGTTTTGGCTACTTTGTGGGTGTGGGCTATGCAAATTTGTGGGTGTCGCTTATGCAAATTAGTGCGTGTCGCCCGCCTACTTTGTGGGAGTGGGTTATGCAAATTTGATGTGCGTGGTTGCGGCTACTTTGTGGGTGTGGGCTATGCAAATTTGTGGGTGTCGCTTATGCAAATTAGTGCGTGTCGCCCGCCTACTTTGTGGGAGTGGTTTATGCAAATGAAGGGCGTGGCTCTGGCTACTTTGTGGGTGTGGGCTATGCAAATTTGTGGGTGCTGCTCATGCAAATTAGTGCGTGTCGCCCGCCTACTTTGTTGGAGCGGTTTATGCAAATGAAGGGCGTGGTTCCGGCTACTTTGTGGGTGTGGTATATGCAAATTAGTGGGTGTCGCTTATGCAAATTAGTGGGTGTCTCCCGCCTATTTTCTGGGAGCGGTTTATGCAAATGAAGGGGGGTGGTTCCCTCTACTTTGTGGGAGTGGGTTATGCAGATTTGATGGGCGTGGTTTCGGCTACTTTGTGGGTGTGGGCTATGCAAATTTGTGGGTGTCGCTTATGCAAATTAGTGCGTGTCGCCCGCCTACTTTGTGGGAGCGGTTTATGCAAATGAAGGGGCGTGGTTCCCGCCTACTTTGTGGGAGTGGGTTATGCAAATTTGATGGGCGTGGTTTCGGCTACTTGGGTGTGGGCTATGCAAATTTGTGGGTGTCGCTTATGCAAATTAGTGCGTGTCGCCCGCCTACTTTGTGGGAGCGGTTTATGCAAATGAAGGGGCGTGGTTCCCGCCTACTTTGTGGGAGTGGGTTATGCAAATTTGATGGGCGTGGTTTCGGCTACTTGGGTGTGGGCTATGCAAATTTGTGGGTGTCGCTTATGCAAATTAGTGCGTGTCGCCCGCCTACTTTGTGGGAGCGGTTTATGCAAAGGGCGTGTTTCGGCGACTTTGTATGATTGGCTTATACAAATGAAGGGGCGTGGTATGCAAATGAAGGGGAGTGGTATGCAAATAAAGGGCGTGTTTCGGCTACTTTGTGGGATAGGCTTATGCAAATGTAGGGGAGTGGTATGCAAATGAAGGAAGTGGTTCCGGCTACTTTGTGGGTGTGGTATATGCAAATTAGTGGGTGTCGCTTATGCCAATTATTGGTTGTCGCCCGCCTACTTTGTGGGAGCGGTTTATGCAAATGAAGGGGCTCCCTTCATTTGCATAAACCAATCCCACAAAGTAGCCGAAACCACGCCCATCAAATTTGCATAACCCACTCCCACAAAGTAGCGGGAACCACGCCCTTCATTTGCATAAACCGCTCCCACAAAGTAGGAGGGCGACACGCACTAATTTGCATAAGCGACACCCACAAATTTGCATAGCCCACACCAACAAAGTAGCCGAAACCACGCCCCTTCATTTGCATAAACTGCTCCCACAAAGTAGGCGGGCGACACGCACTAATTTGCATAAGCGACACCCACAAATTTGCATAGCCCACACCCACAAAGTAGCTGAAACCACGCCCATCAAATTTGCATAACCAACTCCCACAAAGTAGCGGGAACCACGCCCCTTCATTTGCATAAACCGCTCCCAGAAAGTAGGCGGGAGACACCCACTAATTTGCATAAGCGACACCCAGAAATTTGCATATACCACACCCAAAGTAGCCGGAACCACACCCT
>NW_027637857.1:77500-102500 GCF_951216825.1 Electrona antarctica | reverse complement strand
TACTGGGGACCCCCTGGAAATCCCACAAGGGCCCCTGGTGGTCCACGGACCCTGAATTGAGAAGCACTGGTATACATTCTAAACATTTGTATTCAGTCAGCTTTTATAAATGTAATTTTAAACGTGAAAACAGACTGTTGCGTGCTGCTGTCTGGTCGTGTGCTTCAAACCACTGTGATGCCGCATTAAACTACTTTTACTGGGGACCCCCTGGACAACCCCCAAGGGCCCCTGGGGGTCACCGGACCCCGAATTGAGAAGCACTGGCATACATTCTAAGCATTTATGCTCAGTTAGCTTTTATAAATGTCACTTTAAACGTGAAAACAGACTGCGCTGCTGTCTAGTCGTGTTCAAACCATTGTGATGTTGCATTACCTACGTTTACTGGTGACCCCCTGGACAACCTCCAATGGCCCCTGGGGGTCACCGGACCCCGAATTGAGAAGCACTGGCATACATTCTAAGCATTTATGCTCAGTTAGCTTTCATAAATGTCACTTTAAACGTGAAAACAGACTGCACTGCTGTCTAGTCGTGTTCAAACCATTGTGATGTTGCATTACCTACGTTTACTGGGGACCCCCTGGAAATCCCCCAAGGGCCCCAGGGGGTCCACGGACCCCGAATTGAGAAGCACTGGTATACATTCTAAACATTTGTATTCAGTCAGCTTTTATAAATGTCATTTTAAACGTGAAAACAGACTGCGTTGCTGTCTAGTCATGTGCAAACCATTGTGATGTTGCATTACCTACGTTTACTGGGGACCCCCTGGAAATCCCCCAAGGGCCCCTGGGGGTCACCGGACCCCGAATTGAGACGCACTGGCATGCATTCTAAGCATTTATGCTCAGTTAGCTTTTATAAATGTCATTTTAAACGTGAAAACAGACTGCGCTGCTGTGTGTTCAAACCATTGTGATGTTGCATTACCTACGTTTACTGGGGACCCCCTGGAAAACCCCCAAGGGCCCCTGGGGGTCACCGGACCCCGAATTGAGAAGCACTGGCATACATTCTAAGCATTTATGCTCAGTTAGCTTTTATAAATGTCACTTTAAACGTGAAAACAGACTGCGCTGCTGTCTAGTCGTGTTCAAACCATTGTGATGATGCATTACCTACGTTTACTGGGGACCCCCTGGACAACCCCCAAGGGCCCCTGGGGGTCACCGGACCCCAAATTGAGAAGCACTGGCATACATTCTAAGCATTTATGCTCAGTTAGCTTTTATAAATGTCACTTTAAACGTGAAAACAGACTGCGCTGCTGTCTAGTCGTGTTCAAACCATTGTGATGTTGCATTACCTACGTTTACTGGGGACCCCCTGGACAACCCCCAAGGGCCCCTGGGGGTCACCGGACCCCGAATTCAGAAGCACTGGTATACATTCTAAACAATTGTATTCAGTCAGCTTTTATAAATTACATTTTAAACGTGAAAACGTCTCTTGTTATAGACATTATAGTTGTAGTTAAAGTACACAGTGTGAATGGCCCTTAACATAACACCAATGCTGAATAGTACTAGGGAGAACATGATAGTATCCGTCCATAGACTGGCCTCTGGTGACCAGATAGGAGCATTACTGCATCTACATTAAGGACAAGTATACAGCCTACTGTACATCCTCAGGGTTCATTGATATAATCTCTGTCTAAAATAGCAGATCTACAAGCTCGGTAGCGCGGCACCGATTGCCGCGCTACGAGCTTGTAGGTCTGCTATTTTTGGGGGCCACTGTCTGTCTGTCTGTCTGTCTAAAATAGCAGACCTACAAGCTCGTAGCGCGGCACCGATTGCCGCGCTACGAGCTTGTAGGTCTGCTATTTTTGAAAAATCGTGAAAATATTTATTTCAGAAAACTGGAGGATTTAGAAGATTTTTTTTTAAATTTTGAGGTCAGGCCTAAATGGGTTAAAGTATGTTTTGTATGAATAATCTAAATCTCCAAAGTCACTTGTAAGTTGTAACTAAAGCTGTCAAATAATTGTAGTGGAGTAAAAAGTACAATATTTGCCTCAGAGTTGTTCATGTATGTGTTAATGTGTGTGTGCTGTGTTGTGGACAGGTTGTGTCTGTGCTGGTAGTGGATCGTTTTGGGGACAGCGGCGTAGAGGCAGCTTATGGCATCTTTGACGGTGACCGCAATGAGGAAGTGCCTCGACTACTGCAGTGCACCATGGGAGATGTGCTATCCGAGGAATTACAGCACTCCAGTGTGGACAGCGTGTACATGTGCAATACCTTTCTCACCTCACACAGGTTGGATTATCTAATAAATACACTGGTTCTCAGAGTAGGCTCCGGGGACCCGGGTTTCAGGGCATCCACAGCAAAATAAGGAACAGTGTTTAAATCTTAAACTTAAACCTATTTTAGTATTTGGCTATTTGAAAATAGACCATCTACAAGCTTACGTGTCGCAATGTGACATGTTGTGAGCTTGTAAATCTGCTATTTTCAATATACGGTGAAAATGGCCTGAGGCAAAATACATATCTATTGTGTCAATCTAATATATTGCGTAAATTTGAATTGAAAAACTATTTAGACGATATTTGCCATCAGTACATCAACAGTGTTTGCAATTAACAAACGGATCATTGTGCTGCCGCTGCTGTGTTGATTTATAGGTTGCGAACAGCTGCTTTAGGGCTCTGAAGCTTGTGTGTGTGTGTGTGTGTGTGTGTGTGTGTGTTTGTATGGTACAGGAAACTAGGCATGGCTGGGCAGAAGCTGGGAGCCTCTGCCCTGCTGTGTTACATCCACCACGAGCCTTTAGGGGAGCCAGGAGGCGTGTTCAGCCTGACCGTGGCTAACGTGGGCACCTGCCAGGCAGTGCTGTGCCGAGGCGGCCAGCCTCTAGTCCTCTCTAAGGTCCTCAGCCTGGAGAGCAGTGCCGAGGAGATGGAGAGGGTTAAACTAGCCAAAGCCATCATCACAGAGGTACTAGTTATTGCAAATTTCAAAAATAGTGAAGATAGCTCATCTACAAGCTCACAGCGCATCGCGATGCAACTTGTAGATCAGCTATTACAACTCTGTGCCAATCAATAGCACACTTTCCTGACCTCTGACCACGGCATTGCACCATTTGTAAGATATTGATTCTAATTAGAAGTTGTGTAGTGATTTTTACAGTGTACCGAATGACTATACATAACCAGCCAGCTTCATTACAAGAGTTTAGTAATCTCATCAAGGCTCAACTCATAATACACTCATAATATTATGAGTTTTGCACTTTATGCTCCTCTCTTTTCTCTATCTTCACTGCAATGAGGAGCCTTTAGGCACAACCAAGTTTTTCACCCACCTTACTTGTAATGTGATGTGACAATAAAGATTGATTCTGATTCTGACTAATAAGTTGCCTATAAATGTTTTTTGAGGATAGAAAAATCACACGTCTTCTTGAGACATTATGAAAATATTGACTGGTTGGAAACTCTTTATACTTTTCCAGATGCAACACTTCAGGATGAAACCCTACATGTACTAGACTGTGTTCTACTCATGTTTACATGTTCATCTCTGTTCTTAATGTTTGCAGGACAACAAGGTGAGCGGAGTGACGTGTTGCTCGCGCCTGCTGGGCTGCTCTTATCTCTCTCCGTGGGTGCTGCCCAAGCCCTGGGTGCACACCGAGCCCCTCTGTCCCCAAGACCAGTTCCTGATCCTGGGCAACCGGGCGCTGTTCCAGAGGGTCTCCTACCACGAGGCCGTGCGTACCGTTCAGACCGTGCGCGACCCGCGCGCCGCCGCCAAGAAGCTCTGCTCCCTGGCCCAGAGCTACGGCTGCAAGGACAACATCGGCGCCGTGGTGGTGTCTCTGCACATCGGCGAGGACAGCTGCACCTGTGAGCCGCCGCTCTCTGCCGCCGGCACTGAGCCCCGAGGAGGGGGGGCGACCACGGCGTGCCCCACCACCGCCTTACCGGCCGCCGTGATGATTCTCGGCCCCGCCACTGCCGAGCCAGTCACTCCCTCGTGCAGCACCGCCGTCGTCGTGTCCGAGTTCAACAGCGAGACGTCGGCCTCCGAGGTGGGCAGCGAAGCAGGTTCCACTGCCTCCGATGAGCAAACCTCCTCACAAGGTTAGTAAAGTTTAGAATCCGTTTTTTTGAACGTTGTTTTACTTTTTTTCCTATGCACAGCTTTGTGTGTGTGTGTGTTTGTAGCACGGAATATGATGATTTGATTGGCTGAGCACGGAATGTGATGTATG
This sequence comes from Electrona antarctica, assembly GCF_951216825.1. Lineage (NCBI taxonomy): Eukaryota > Metazoa > Chordata > Actinopteri > Myctophiformes > Myctophidae > Electrona > Electrona antarctica. The sequence continues at coordinate 98,264 of NW_027637857.1, read as the reverse complement.
ATGATATATGATGGCAAGAGCGCCCCTCACTTCACACAAGTGTAATTTTGTATTTAGTTTTCACTTTTTTTGTTTTTCAATTTCAGTTAGTGTTTATAGTTCGTTTTTTAATTAGTTTTATGCTTTAGCTATTAAAAAATAGCAGATCTACAAGCTCATAGCGCGCCACCGAGTGGCGCGCTATGAACTTGTAGGTCTGCTATTTTTGAAAAATCGTAAAAATGCGGCACAAATCTTTGAATAGGTATATATTCTTTCAGAGCGAACGTTTTTTTTTTATTTCGACGTCAGGCCTAAATGGGTTAAAATGGGTGACATGCTCCTTCTTTAACCAGTGTATGATAGTAACCCTGCCTCCCCAGGCCCCGTGCACCGCCCAGAGAGACGCTGCAGCCTGCATCCCGCTGCCACCACCACGCTGTCTGGCGTCATGGTGCCCGGCTCGGCCGGGGCGGGGGGGCCTCACCCCGTCTTGTTCCAGCGGCAGCCCTCCAGTGCCACCTTCTCCAGTAACCACTCTGACAACGGGCTGGACAGCGACGACGAATTACCACTTGAAGGTGTGATCTCCAACGGCAGCAAGCTAGAGGTGGAGGTACTGTTGGACACTGGACTGATCCCAGAGTATTCTGTTGATCTCGTTACGACACTAGTTCAGTCAGACAACTCACGGAATAGATTTAACCAATATTTATTATGGAATGAGAATACAAGTGTGCATATGATATTTATCTTGGCGTTCGGCTCTGCTGCATTTTCTCCCTGCTCGGCACGATTAAGCACCAACATAAAACATTATCCCCCATGGGGAGCATAAATAACAGAGCCCACCGGTGGTGCTGGGAGCAAACATCACATAACAACCGGGAACCATAGCAGAAGGAAGGCAGGAAGAGCATGCAGACTAGTGAGCTTAAGTAGCCCGCCCAATTGGTCAGCTGACTGCCGCATCAGCGAATGACGTGTGGGACTTGCACACACTTATAAGGTGCTGCCAGACTTACTAAAGAGCCGTGCACGTTCTCGGCTGTGTGCAGCTTCTTTTTCCGGGTTTTCCAGGTTTTTAAAATAAGCTGCGCACAGCTTAAGACGTGCGCGGCTGTCGACCGTTTTGCGCTTAGGAGTGGAAACACTGATACACCCACATAGAAATTCAGCATGTTAACCCCTTGAGTATAGAATGCGCCTTTGAGCACGGCATGAACCCCCTCGAGTGTGACTGACTGAATTAACTCCGCAACCTACGTGTCATTTGTTTAAGCATAGCGTGGGATACTGTAATTACTGTGATTGGGTGTGTCTTGTTTTTGCGTAGTGCAGGTTACTGTAAAGGGTGTGCTGTCGTATGCTATCGTTCATTGTTGATGGCGTTTTAACCGGCATCAAAAATTGGATGCTTTAAGTTAACTGCTGGCCACTGAATTTCCCCTGCGGGATCGATAAAGGTCTGTCTGTCTGTCTGTCTGTCTTTATCTATCTAGGTTGACATCCATTGCTGTGCGTTCCAGCTGCGGTCTGGGCCCCCCGCCGTGAACCCCAAAGACGTTGACATGGAGCAGCGGGGTTGTGACTATCCCAACGGTAAGACGCGCAGGCAGACCAGCGTGGTGGTGTCTGCGACCAACGGCTGCCTCCTGGCCGTCTGCGGCCGAGAGATGTCGGACCTGAAGAAGTCACCGTCCACGTCCAGCCTCTTTGGCAAGAAGCTGTCCAACGGCTCCGTGGTTGCCCCTCAGGTAGCCCTGTCACAATTACCCAGTGGTGTGGGGGAAAGTACTCAAATGTTTTGCTTAAGTAAAAGTATCAATACTGCAATGTAGAACTGCTCCGTTACAAGTAAAAGTTCGGAATTCAAAATGTACTTTATTAAAAGTACGAAAGTATGCTCACTATGCAGAATGTCCCATTTCAAGTTTTCAAATGTATACAAATATTTTGAAAATAGCAGATCTAGAAGCTCACTCACTGTGAGTTTGTAGATCGGCTATTTTCAAATGGCCGAAATGTATAGAGCTGAAGTGTTTAATTAATATATGTTTTATAATAATAATCTAGTTATTGAAATAATTATAATAATATTCTTTTTAATAAAAAATAGTTTTCAAATGAATGTAAAAGTACAATATTTGCCTCTGTGATGTAGTGGAGTAGAAGTATTGGAAATTGGAAATTCCTCACCATTTTACTTAAGTAAAAGTAGGGTACTTTCGATCACATGATCTCCTCATCGCAAATTATTTGGGATGACAGACTTGTTTCCATTTCATCTGTATAAATTAGTCTGTGGAGAAATGCATCGCATCATGTGCTTATAATTTAGATCATCTATTTCCGCCATTTTTGAAAACTTTGGAAGTATTAAATGATCAAACAGAAAAGTAATTTTCTGTTACTAGGCAAACTGAAAAGACATTTTCAACTATATATGTATTTTTTATACTGTATTTTGATGCCAAAAACACTTAAATTGTTACTCGCATCAATGGATTATTTAGGGACAGATAAACATTTGATGGTCAACTAAACTGTCATCATGATGACAACCCTACCCTCAGGACAGCCATAACGCCATCGAGGTGGCCCTGGAGGCTCCCAAAAAGAAGTCGGGCTACTTCACTGCCCCGGCCCAGCAGGACCCAGAGGATCAACTGATTGTGCCCCCGAGTCTGGAGCAGGATGTCCGGGAGCAGCTGAGAGGCCAGACCCCTGTGGTCTTGGGTCCCCCGGTGCCGTCCACTCCCCCTTCCATTAGAGACCTGGTGTGGGACCACCCGCACCCTCCTGCTGCTCCCATGCTCCATCAGCACAACCACACCTCCATGCTGGCCCCCTCTGCAGGCCCCACTCGCATTCTACAGCAGGAGGTGTACGACACTGCCCTCTAGTAGGAGAGCCAGAGTAACGCACCAAATGCCATGGCAAAAGGAGGCAGAAAGGAGGTCTCTCTGTGGGATATTCAAATTGGAGTTGCCATTCAGACCAGACATGGTAGATGTGTTGTGACGTTTGACAGATGGAAAAGCGATTGATGTCCGTCAGCACGTCGTTCTAAGCTAGCGAGTTGTCTGAATGGGGTTGAATCTGGTGGAACTGTGTGAGCGGGGCGTCGGCGGCACAACTCGTGACAAGAGGTTGTGGAAAGAAATTCATGTTCCAAAGGACGAATAATAAGCCCCATGCCTGAACTGGAATACCTCATGAATTTAACATTGCAGAACACGTCAGCAACATTTCCCTTTACTCGGAAGGTCTAGCAATCAAATTGCTATCCTGAATTGGGATGATCACTCTAATGATCTCCTCTCGAGGGGTCCGTCCGGCGGTCTTTCAGGTCCAGGAGGAAAATCCCTGTGAAGAAAAGGTGAAAAAGTGCCTACTGCGGATGAATCAGCCCAGACCAGAGCGTGTTGACATTCCCAGCTGTAAGAGAAAAGCTACTGTGGGATTGTTCAACGATTCCATTCAGTAGGCCTATGTGGTGAACCCTATGTATAGGATGTGATCCATCTTCAAAATGTTTTGACGTTTTAACTAAGGCCTAATTCATGCGCTGTCGTGTGCAGAGAACGGCTGGGAATGGCAGGGAACGGCCGAGAATAGCAGGCCTTCATTAGCAGACCTTGTATGTCGGCTGTCCTCGACATGCGACACCGTCGTGCAACCAAGTATGAATCAGGCTTTAGTCTGTTGAATTTAGGCACTGGTTCACGTGGATGTTTCGCTAGAGAGGACATTCATTTTGAATTGTTGCCAAAAATAATTGTAAGAACTTAATTTTCATAACGGTGTAAAGCCAACACTGTAATTTGAGATGGTGTGTGATTAATTAATTAATGGATTATGTTGTATGGTCATCAGAGAATCAAATGAAGATCTAGGAAGTGTGGAAGAGTCATTTGAACAAAACAATTATCAAAGTACTGTACGCAATGAGGGCAAGGCTGGATTTATTTAGAGACATGTAAAATAAACATACTTTATATGTATGTACCGTATGTTATGAAATGTCAGTGTACTCTGCTGGTACATAGATGACAAATTCTAGTCAACACACACTGTTTTTGTTTCTCTTTTGAGGCTGCTACCCAAGTACCCATTGAAATTTGTTATCTCAACTAAAATAATCTTTAACGGGCGCATTCAGTTTGTTTGTGTGACAAACTAACTACAGCAGTGACAACTATGACAAGCCATAATTTATCTATCTCAGTGGGTCTTTTATTTTTTAAATTCTTTTGACTGTTTTACTGGCTAGCATATCATCTACAGATCCACAGCAAGTTAAACGTATGGTCTGTCGCTTGTTTTATGCAGGAAAGTGTTGTGTGGTAGGATCTGGTCCCTAGAGGTAGCATGACCCAAATGGGAGAATGCCAGTCCAGGACAATAGGTGGGTGTGATTGTTGTGTTGCTGTTGTTGTCTTAGAACAAACGACAGCATTCATAATAATTGGGACAGTCTATGTCTCCCACACAAGGTTTATTATGCCTTGTTTAAACCCATTAAAACCAGGAAAAGCATCCGTGTCATTTTAGATTTTAAACCCTTTAACCATTATTTTATACTTTGGCTATTCAAAAATAGCAGATATACAAGCTCATAGCACGTCACGTTGTGCCATGCTATGAGCTTGTAGATCTGCTATTTTTGAATCTGGAACATTTGTGCAAATCTTTGAATATATATATATTTTTTAAAGTGAACATTTTTAACTCAAATCTTTGCTTCTGGGGGTCCCTGGAACAAAATATTTTGAGATGGGTGTCCGCGGCCCAAATTCATATAATTTGGGGGGTCCTTGACATGAAAAGGTTTGAGAACCAATAACATAGAAACTAGGATTTAGAACAGTGGTTCCAAAAGTGGGGTCCGGGGACCCCCAGGGGTCCTTGAGGGAGTTCAAGGGGGTTCCCATCTAAATGATGGTTTGGAACCATCATCAATTCTAAAGGTACTGCATCCTCTGCTGCCGTGTGTTTGCCAAGTATAGGTGATGAACAATGGAATGCAGGTTACAGTGTTCATTGGTTTGTCAAACACCATCGTGCAGTTCTAGAAACCCCTGTCTAGCCATTCCTTTAAACCTTGCCTTGTGCCAAAACAGAGATTGTAGGGAGGCCAAACATGTATAATTACTAGTGTCATTTATTTGCTCCATCTAGATACTATTTGGTTATTGGTGCTGCTGCATTCAGTAGCTGCATCTTCCAATTGGATCTTCCAATGTTCCCATATCGCCTTAAAGAAGCACTACTACTATTCTATGTTATACCATCTCCTTGTCTCTTCGTGACTTGCATCAGTGGTAAATAGAGGGAGGACAAGAAACAAAGAAATACCAACCTACGCTTCTAATCTGTATTCATTAGACTGGAATGATCGGTCAAATATTTACCCATTGATAGATTCATTACTCAATTTTGCCATTACTTTTTTCATTTAAAAAATATATGTTCAAAGCACTTTGTAAAACAAATGAAAACATTTGTTGTGGGCTATTATTTATAAACAACATACCGTAATTGGGCCTCTATAACGTTGATATACCTGGGCTACGGTACAGGTATAAGCCAACAGCATATTGCCTTTGTGATCACTCTCTTCCCAATTGTTATTTGGAAGTCTTTGTGTCATTATTGATTATACTGTAGTATTTTTCCTAAGGTGACAAACTACTTAGATAATTCCTTTAGAAAAGTACAGAGCGTCTTAGTTGCTGGAACTAAGGGATCTTGGAAGAAGATTTTGTATGTCTGTGTGTGTGTGTGTGTGCACGTGCATGTATGTGCATGAGTCTGGATCCAATCTTTGAAAATGCTGCACCTGTCAGCATCCAAACTTTGTGCAGGCTTCCAGTAGGCCGAGGTCCTAGAATGGTAAATAAATGGTCCTAGGAAGACAACGCAACCCAAACATATTCAAAGTGTCCTAATGGTGGTGCTATAATAGCCCACTTTATATTTTGGCCGAAAACTGTAGAAGGTCACAGTACAACCAAAAATGTGTTTTTTTTTCCTGGATTCCCTGGCTCATGTAGCAACTGTCCATATAGTAAGTCCATTTCTTCAGAATACACACATTTTTCTACTACTAAATTTACAGATTTTGTCCAAAACTCTCACGTGACCCGCCCCGCCCGCCGTGCAATAATTGAGCTGAAAATCTTGTCCCGTCGGCCGGGACAAGATTTCGATCTTTCAAATCGGCGCGGGCCGGCCCGGTTGCCGGCCCGCCCGTACATCACTAGTACATACATGTGCTTAAGTGTAGACCTTTTCTGTACATTCTACACTGGGATGTTGGAGATAGAGCTTTGGGACAGATGCTAATGTTTAAAAAAATATTTGCACAAATTTGACATTTTCATACTGCATTTTTAAGTTGGGACGAGGGTTTTTCTTTATTAATTCCTGAAATGGAATGGGCCTTTTTGTTTGACTTATTGCATACAGGATACTGTTGTAAGGCACTAAAGTATGAAGACTTGATGACTTCCCTCATACAGATATGCAAAGCAAACTGGATGGAAATGATACAGTAACTGATGGTGTGCCTGTGTGAATGTGCGTCTATGTGTTTATTTGTGCAAACATTTTGCATTTATGTGAGTTTTGTTAAGGATCTACAGACCATTAGTCAGGTTCAATTGTGCATTTGTGTGAACATTCTCTCCCACTCTTCCATGGTTTAATAGAAACAAACACTTAACCCATTATGTTATACTTTAGCTATTGAAAAATAGCAGATCTACAAGCTCATAGCGCGCCACCGAGTGGCGCGCTACGAGCTTGTAGGTCTGCTATTTTTGAAAAATCGTGAAAATGTGGCACAAATCTTTGAATATAATATTCTTTCAGAAAACGTTTTATTTATTTCGACGTCAGGCCTAAATGGGTTAAATATCCTTACAGTTAGTATACATACTGTAGAGCCAGAGGGAGCACAGGGTACAGTGAAGTCCAATGTTTTGATAATAGGATTGATTCCCTTTAATTCTCTAGTGGACAAGACACCAGACATACAAGCGTATGCATATGATATAACCATTCCCAACCTGTGAGGATATTGCAAGTGGGCCCTCAAAATTCACTATGGTTTTATTGATATTACAGTACAATAACAAAAAAATCTTTTAAATCTTGACAAATGTGTTTTCATAGTGATTACCAATAAACAAAAACGTAATAGAGAGTATGCGCATGCTTAAAGTGAATGGCACATCGAGTGGCAAAGCAACAGGCAAAGTGAGTTTAACATCGTTTAATGTTGTTTAATGCAATCAGATATGACTTTTCTGTGTGGATGTATGGGCTGTCAAGGCCAGAAAGTAGTTTTTGCCACTCAGTAGGCGTTCCTGCATAACTTCCTGGTTTGATGATGATGTCACGCGCATACTCTATAAGTAGTACACAATCGATACATTAAAATAAACATGTTCTGAAAATGCACACGGCCCAAAACATCTGATCATAATAGGTGGTCAGATGGGTGGGCCATGTGCACCTTCAAGATTTTCTAGTGGGCCCAGATCCACAAGAGGTTGAGAATCGCTTGGCTGAGTAAAAGGCTGTCAGTGTTTTTCAAATTGCCAATTCATCCTTTCCACTATAAGATGCTTATTTTTCCTTCTTTTTTTTTTTTAGATGCTGCCTGTGTTGTGGTATTGTATGTTGTATGTTGTATGTGGTGTGTGTGTGTGTGTGTGTGTGTGTGTGTGTGTGTGTGTGTGTGTGACGTGTGTGCATGCATGCATGTGTGTGTTAAGAGATGTTAGACTAAATGCACACATACAAGTATGCATGCATGCTCTTATGCATTATGGAATGAATGTTGTTGAGTGGTTCTGGTGAAAGAGAGACTGGTAGAGGATGTTCCAGTTGTTTGACATAATGACCAAAGTAACCATGTTTAACCCTCACTGTTCCTTTCTGTACATTATTTTCTAGAAATGCTTGAATATTTTATCTCAATGCCAAGAAGCTGATGTTTATTTTTGTACTTCATTGTTTCATGCAAATTTATATTTCCTTCTCCATTACAGAATTTAAAATGATAGGGATTGTATGGTAAATTGTTACACATTATTGTACTTTTAAGGTACTAATTATTGCTGTATTTAATGTTTAAAGCATGCCCTATATACTGTAAATCAAAATAAAATACATACAGTACATACAAAATGTGATTTGTACAAAATGGAGCATATCTAATATTATTTTATTTTAGCATGCAGAATACTGCAAAAAAAATCATGTTAAATGTTTATTCATCAGTTGATAATTGTTTTATTTAGGAATAGGACTAACAATGAGCACTTTTGCTGTCTGTCAGCCAGAATCGTACTCCTTTAAACCGTTTTATTTAAAAAGCTGCTATGTCTAGTTTGGAGCAGAAAGCTGTATTTTTAATTAACCTTAAGCCAAGTAGCAATAAAGATTTATACTGTGAAATGCTATGTTATTAATTTTGTCCATTGTTTATTTTGTACACCTTTCCGATGAGCTCATTTCATTCTGACCCCTCCACGAAAAGGCCTCGTTGTCCTGAACCCTTATCTATCATTTATACATTATGGATCAATAGTGTGGACTTAGACTGTTATTCGTCTGTGGCATTAATGTCCTTACAAAAGGAGCTTTTTTAGTGGAGTAAAATACCATATATTCTCAGTGTTCTTTGCCGTTTACTCTGTGAGAAGATTTCTCCAATAATTTTAGTCAATATGCACAAGTTAGTTTTCATAAAACATGAGCATAACATTTTGTTTTATATCCCTTTACATACAGAAAACAGGTGTGTTGGTTCATAATGACAACATTTTGAATACAATGATGTCTGGAATAATATCATCAAATGTGTAAAATAAATTTAGCTGACAGTGTTGAGACCATTAAATGCACCTTAACCCATTTTGGACTGCGGTCGATTAAAAAAAAGGCTTCAAAATCCTATTGTTTTTCTGAAAAACCCATGTTTCTATATCAGTGGTGCTCAACCTTTTTCATGTCAAGGACCCCCAGAATTATCTCTATTGGGCCACGGACCCCCCCCATCTCAAAATATGTAGTTCCAGGGACGCCCCAGAAGCAAATATTTTAGTTAAAAATGTTCGCTCTGAAATATATATTCAATGATTTTTCAAAAATAGCAGACCTACAAGCTCGTAGCGCGCCAGCTTGTAGATCTGCTATTTTTCAATAGCTAAATTATAACAATGTTTAAAACACCAAAAGGGGTTCCCGCCCCAAAATGGGTTAAGAACCATGTTAGTATCACTGCTGTTGTGGCTCTACTGGCTCAACGGCCAGTGAGGAGCCCCCACTGCCAGGTGCCTCCCCAGGAGTCGCTAACGCAGTAGCCTCGGTGACCACCGGGGGCATTGCATTCTGCTTTGAAATGTTGTATCTCGACGACACTGCAAAAGGAGGGTGACCTCAATGTCTTACGAGAATAAATAAAGGTTTGAATGCATTCATTTTCCATCCCCCCCGAATACAGTATGTGGAAGTACACCCTATGACTTATTTTTTGCACAATAGGAATACATGTTTTCATTTTCAAAAAGGTATAAAATGTATACTTTGACATTCTACTGTAAAAACAAAATGTAATCCTAATTTCCGAACAATAATTAGTGTGAACCCATTGCAGTACCAACAAGTACCCCTAGGGGTTTGCAAGCCGGACGATGCACCACTGTGGATTTGAAACTCTTGTCTCCATGATGATGGTGGACAGATACTTTACCAATGCACCATTATGAGCACCTTACTTGTTGTTTGAGTCATTTATTAAGACAAATGAAAGATGTTATACACTAGTATATTTATACTAAAGGAGGCAGCAAGAAAAAAATAGAATACATCACTAAAATATTTCTTTTAAAAACAATGTATAGAACGGTTGAAAATACTGTGAACTTTTATCATGATGATGATGATGTATGATGATGTATTGACCCACATGACTAGCCTGAATTTTCATTTTGTTTCATTTCATTATTCACTGCTGGCACGGCATCCACACTTAACCCATTTAGGCCCGACGTCGAAATAAAAAAAACGTTCGCTCTGAAAGAATATATATTCAAAGATTTGTGCCGCATTTTTACGATTTTTCAAAAATAGCAGACCTACAAGCGCGCTATGAGCTTGTAGATCTGCTATCTACAAGTCCTCGGGCGACCTTTCTAGTCGACATGGCGCACGCGAACGTTCCACTACACGAGTGGCGCGCTACGAGCTTGTAGATCTGCTATTTAAAACCTTTGCTTCTGTAGAACGCCACAACGGTAAGGCCTTCCGGTCTTATCTTCGGATATGTTATAGAGCTCCCCGAGACGCACGCGTGGAACCGTAGTATGTCCTCGGGCGACCTTTCTAGTCGACATGGCGCGCGAACGTTCCACTACACCGAGTGGCGCGCTACGAGCTTGTAGATCTGCTATTTAAAACCTTTGCTTCTGTAGAACGCCACAACGGTAAGGCCTTCCGATCTGATTTTCAGATATGTTATAGAGCTCCCCGAGACGCACGCGTGGAAACGTAGTACGTCCTCGGGCGACCTTTCTAGTCGACATGGCGCGGGCGAACGTCAAAACCTTTGCTCCTGTAGAACGCCACAACGGTAAGGCCTTCCGGTCTGATCTTCGGATATGTTATAGAGCTACCAGAGACGCACGCGTAGAACTGTAGTACGTCCTCGGGCGACCTTTCTAGTCGACATGGCGCACGCGAACGTTCCACTACACGAGTGGCGCGCTACGAGCTTGTAGATCTGCTATTTAAAACCTTTGCTTCTGTAGAACGCCACAACGGTAAGGCCTTCCGGTCTTATCTTCGGATATGTTATAGAGCTCCCCGAGACGCACGCGTGGAACCGTAGTATGTCCTCGGGCGACCTTTCTAGTCGACATGGCGCGCGAACGTTCCACTACACCGAGTGGCGCGCTACGAGCTTGTAGATCTGCTATTTAAAACCTTTGCTTCTGTAGAACGCCACAACGGTAAGGCCTTCCGATCTGATTTTCAGATATGTTATAGAGCTCCCCGAGACGCACGCGTGGAAACGTAGTACGTCCTCGGGCGACCTTTCTAGTCGACATGGCGCGGGCGAACGTCAAAACCTTTGCTCCTGTAGAACGCCACAACGGTAAGGCCTTCCGGTCTGATCTTCGGATATGTTATAGAGCTCCCCAAGACGCACGCGTGGAACTGTAGTACGTCCTCGGGCGACCTTCCCTAGGAGGCGGGGTCTCGTTTCACTTTTTCAGCCAGGATGCTGTTAAAGTCTATGGGTCTGTGAGCTGTCCGATGCACAGAGCCAAAGTGAAGGACGTTTTGTACGACTGTCGGAGGCGTACATCCAAGAGACCAAACCGTTCGTCCTGGCTAGCTCTCCGACATATCAGCGCGGCACTTGGTGCAGCGCTGTGAGCTTGTAGGTCTGCTATTTTTCAATAGCTAAAGTATAACATAATGCCTAAAACCTCATGTTTCTATGTCAGTGGTTCTCAATATTTCATGTCAAGGACCCCAAAGGTTTTATGAAATTGGCCGCCGACCCCCCCCATCTGCACATTTTCACGGTTTTTCAATAGCTAAAGTACAACATAATGCTTAGTTATGTAGCCCTCCCATCAGCCTTACTCACATTAATTATCAGGTTAATGAAAAGCATGGGAGGAGCAATACCAACATTCTCGTTGTCTAGGTTCTCACTAGGGTGACCAAAAAGAGACCTCAGGTAGCCACAGAGACATAACATGTAGCTATACTGTAACTTGAAAAACACTAACACTATAAGGTACTATTAGCTCTTGAGCCCCCACCCTGAACACAATCAGAGAATAAACCAAATTATAAATTCACAGACCACAGTACTTTAACTATATTGGTGTTTTTATTCACCCACCAAATCAATTAAAATGCAATGCTCTTATTATGGCACAGTCAGTGGTCAGTTAATTTCCTTACTTACAGTCTGTCTGTACTCTGTGATATGAACCAATGATTCCCGAATCCCGCACAGCCGCGGTCCAACGTGTCCTCCTCAACTGGCATGCACGTGCGTGCGTGTGCTGCGTGTGGTCTCCTGCACACAGTGAACCAGTTTGTAGTAGTCCCGAAATTGCGGTAAAACAAGCGTTCAGAAAGTGTCACTTAAACTCACTTCGGCAAAACTTATCAAAACTTGTCCTCAGTTGCAAGTCATACAGCACTAAACTGTCTTCTTTCAAGTGTCAATATATATAGACAAGCTAGGCTAAACCATAGCCAAACAATGACTCAAACTGGTTCACTGTTTTCTCCATCCATGTCCACGTTCTTCTGTTCCCCGTTGCTTCTTTTAACACGCATGTCACGTTTCTCTCATAAACACAGTCTTTTTCTCTATGCGTTCATCATGTAGCTCAAACTGAAGCTCTCTCCACATTTTTACATTACGTTCTCCAGCTGTTTACCTTCTCTCTCTCTCTCTCTCTCTCTCTCTCTCTCCCACTCCCACCTCTCTTCTTAAAGGCACAGTACACACACATCTCCACATAATGGAAAAATAATAAATACCTCCCAGTTTCAAAGAAATAAGTTGACAAAGTTATAGAAAATAACAAACGTCAAAGACTAAAGGCTTTAAACAATGACATTAATTAATATAATTATTCAGGGGCACTACAGTTAAAACACCAAACACCAACCTCTCAGACAGCAGCGCAGCACACTAACCCTCTTAAAGCACATTATACAAATAACGTTTTATTATTTTATTATTATTATTATTATTATTATTATTATTATTATTACAATTGGGTCACAGGGTGCCACGAAAACACATTAACCACAGTGTGATGCTAAAGATTTGATTGATTGAAATATGTATTAACAGTTTGCAGAATTACAGTACATTTCAAGGACAAACTCAATACAAAGAACTGTGAGTGGACGACCCAATTAAGCATTACACTTGTTTACAAGAGGGTCCACCTTGTTCAATTCATCAAAACATTTAGAGATGTACAAATAGACACTTCTATATAGCCAAAGAACAGAATCACGTTTAATCACAGGGACGACCCGTACCTGTCACTTTCTGCTGCCTCTCGGGACTCCATGTGTGTCACGAAAACATATAATCCAGGGCATTAATCTCCTCCAAAAACATAAACAACTTAAAAAAGCCAAAATCGCGACAGAGTCAGCTATTCATTCACTGTTTCACAGACCTTGATGTGAATCTTAGCTGTGAATAAGTAAAGTAAACAGATGAACGAGACGACACGACACAACACAACACACAGACGCACGCACACACACACACACACACGCACACGCACACACACACACACACACACGCACACACGCACACACACACAGGAAGTCAGAGAAACGAGAGTCAAAGAAAATACAGTCCTCTAGCAGTGGATTTCAGAACAGCGCCACAGCCCATCCACACCCACTGGCCAGATATAGATATTACATGGCCAGTGAGCGGAGAGGCCCTCCTCTCCTCTCCTCCACAAAAGTGAAAACAGACAAAACACACCTTTAAAACATGTTCCCTAACCCTATTCTTCGCAAACAAGACATTTTATTCATATTTAGAGCGTCCCGAATTCAATGGGGCCGGTCTCGACTTTCCAGGACGTTTGCAAAGGTCAATGGTCAGCAAAAAGACTGCCTCTTCTCTCCCTCCTCTCCTCTCCTCTCTCCCTTCTCTCCACAGAAGTGAAAACAGACAAAACACACCTTTAAAACATGTTCCCTAACCCTATTCTTCGCAAACAAGACATTTTATTCCTATTTAGAGTGTCCCGAATTCAATGGGGCCGGTCTCGACTTTCCAGGACGTTTGCAAAGGTCAATGGTCAGCAAAAAGACTGCCACGGTGACCTTTGGGCCAAATGCCTTAAAAATGAAGTGATAGATATTTTTTAAAATATGTAACACCCCCGAATATCCATATTCAGGCCATGGCAAATAAAATGGCGTTGGTCTCGATTTTGTGGGACTCTTACAAGCGTCCGATAAAGGGAACTACACTGCAACGCTAGGCCTCGGGTCAGATTTGAGTTTCCCGAGGTCACAGAAAAAAACTCAGACCATCACGATGATCGGCTCGTCGCCGCGATCGCAGAGGTGTTCGGCCCATCCCGAACAGACTTACGATCATTGGCGTAGGCGCGCGTGAACGTCAAACTTTGCTTCACTGGAACGCCACGACGGTGAGGCCTTCCGGGCTGATTTTCGGATATGTTATAGAGCTCCCGGAGACACACGCATGGATCTATAGAACGTCCTCGGGCGACCTTTCTAGGAGGCGCGGTCTCGTTTCACTTTTTCAGCCAGGACGCTGTTAGAGTCTATGGGTTTATGACGTGTCTGCATGCACAGAGCCAAAGTGAAGGACGTTTTGTACGACTGTCGGAGGCGTACGTCCGAGACACCGAACCGTTCGTCTCGGCTGGCTCTCCGACATATCCGAACGTCGGACCGTGATGTTTTATCGTTGGCGCGTTGTCGCACGTCAAAGTCGGCAATTTGTAGGCGTTCGTTCAAGGCTACTGTCGCGACCTTAGGTCCGTTTGGCCCAAACCCTATACGGTTGCGATCGGGGCCGCGACCCGGTTGCGGTGATGGTCTCGGATTTGTTCTGTCGAATTTCGCGACTTTTCTCGCTAACTTAGGCCTTACTTTGTGGGAGCGGTTTATGCTAATGAAGGGCGTGGTTCCGGCTACTTTGTGGGTGTGGGATATGCAAATGAGTGGGTGTCGCTTATGCAAATTAGTGGGTGTCGCCCGCCTACTTTGTGGGAGCGGTTTATGCAAATGAAGGGCGTGGTTCTGGCTACTTTGTGGGTGTGGGCTATGCAAATTTGTGGGTGCTGCTCATGCAAATTAGTGCGTGTCGCCCGCCTACTTTGTGGGAGCGGTTTATGCAAATGAAGGGGCGTGGTTCCCGCTACTTTGTGGGAGTTGGTTATTCAAATTTGATGGGCGTGGTTTCGGCTACTTTGTGGGTGTGGGCTATGCAAATTTGTGGGTGTCGCTTATGCAAATTAGTGCGTGTCGCCCTCCTACTTTGTTGGAGCGGTTTATGCAAATGAAGGGCGTGGTTCCGGCTACTTTGTGGGTGTGGTATATGCAAAATAGTGGGTGTCGCTTATGCAAATTAGTGGGTGTCTCCAGCCTACTTTCTGGGAGCGGTTTATGCAAATGAAGGGGCGTGGTTCCCGCTACTTTGTGGGAGCGGGTTATGCAAATTTGATGGGCGTGGTTTCGGCTACTTTGTGGGTGTGGGCTATGCAAATTTGTGGGTGTCGCTTATGCAAATTAGTGCGTGTCGCCCTCCTACTTTGTTGGAGCGGTTTATGCAAATGAAGGGCGTGGTTCCGGCTACTTTGTGGGTGTGGTATATGCAAATTAGTGGGTGTCGCTTATGCAAATTAGTGGGTGTCTCCCGCCTACTTTCTGGGAGCGGTTTATGCAAATGAAGGGGCGTGGTTCCCGCTACTTTGTGGGAGCGGGTTATGCAAATTTGATGGGCGTGGTTTCGGCTACTTTGTGGGTGTGGGCTATGCAAATTTGTGGGTGTCGCTTATGCAAATTAGTGCGTGTCGCCCGCCTACTTTGTGGGAGTGGGTTATGCAAATTTGATGTGCGTGGTTGCGGCTACTTTGTGGGTGTGGGCTATGCAAATTTGTGGGTGTCGCTTATGCAAATTAGTGCGTGTCGCCCGCCTACTTTGTGGGAGTGGTTTATGCAAATGAAGGGCGTGGCTGCTACTTTGTGGGTGTGGGCTATGCAAATTTGTGGGTGCTGCTCATGCAAATTAGTGCGTGTCGCCCGCCTACTTTGTGGGAGCGGTTTATGCAAATGAAGCGGCGTGGTTCCCGCTACTTTGTGGGAGTGGGTTATGCAAATTTGATGGGCGTGGTTTCGGCTACTTTGTGGGTGTGGGCTATGCAAATTTGTGGGTGTCGCTTATGCAAATTAGTGCGTGTCGCCCTCCTACTTTGTTGGAGCGGTTTATGCAAATGAAGGGCGTGGTTCCGGCTACTTTGTGGGTGTGGTATATGCAAAATAGTGGGTGTCGCTTATGCAAATTAGTGGGTGTCTCCAGCCTACTTTCTGGGAGCGGTTTATGCAAATGAAGGGGCGTGGTTCCCGCTACTTTGTGGGAGCGGGTTATGCAAATTTGATGGGCGTGGTTTCGGCTACTTTGTGGGTGTGGGCTATGCAAATTTGTGGGTGTCGCTTATGCAAATTAGTGCGTGTCGCCCTCCTACTTTGTTGGAGCGGTTTATGCAAATGAAGGGCGTGGTTCCGGCTACTTTGTGGGTGTGGTATATGCAAATTAGTGGGTGTCGCTTATGCAAATTAGTGGGTGTCTCCCGCCTACTTTCTGGGAGCGGTTTATGCAAATGAAGGGGCGTGGTTCCCGCTACTTTGTGGGAGCGGGTTATGCAAATTTGATGGGCGTGGTTTCGGCTACTTTGTGGGTGTGGGCTATGCAAATTTGTGGGTGTCGCTTATGCAAATTAGTGCGTGTCGCCCTCCTACTTTGTTGGAGCGGTTTATGCAAATGAAGGGCGTGGTTCCGGCTACTTTGTGGGTGTGGTATATGCAAATTAGTGGGTGTCGCTTATGCAAATTAGTGGGTGTCTCCCGCCTACTTTCTGGGAGCGGTTTATGCAAATGAAGGGGCGTGGTTCCCGCTACTTTGTGGGAGCGGGTTATGCAAATTTGATGGGCGTGGTTTCGGCTACTTTGTGGGTGTGGGCTATGCAAATTTGTGGGTGTCGCTTATGCAAATTAGTGCGTGTCGCCCGCCTACTTTGTGGGAGTGGGTTATGCAAATTTGATGTGCGTGGTTGCGGCTACTTTGTGGGTGTGGGCTATGCAAATTTGTGGGTGTCGCTTATGCAAATTAGTGCGTGTCGCCCGCCTACTTTGTGGGAGTGGTTTATGCAAATGAAGGGCGTGGCTGCTACTTTGTGGGTGTGGGCTATGCAAATTTGTGGGTGCTGCTCATGCAAATTAGTGCGTGTCGCCCGCCTACTTTGTGGGAGCGGTTTATGCAAATGAAGCGGCGTGGTTCCCGCTACTTTGTGGGAGTGGGTTATGCAAATTTGATGGGCGTGGTTTCGGCTACTTTGTGGGTGTGGGCTATGCAAATTTGTGGGTGTCGCTTATGCAAATTAGTGCGTGTCGCCCTCCTACTTTGTTGGAGCGGTTTATGCAAATGAAGGGCGTGGTTCCGGCTACTTTGTGGGTGTGGGCTATGCACATTTGTGGGTGTCGCTTATGCAAATTAGTGCGTGTCGCCCGCCTACTTTGTGGGAGCGGTTTATGCAAATGAAGGGGCGTGGTTCCCGCTACTTTGTGGGAGTGGGTTGTGCAAATTTGATGGGTGTGGTTTCGGCTACTTTGTGGGTGTGGGCTATGCAAATTTGTGGGTGTCGCTTATGCAAATTAGTGCGTGTCGCCCGCCTACTTTGTGGGAGTGGGTTATGCAAATTTGATGTGCGTGGTTGCGGCTACTTTGTGGGTGTGGGCTATGCAAATTTGTGGGTGTCGCTTATGCAAATTAGTGCGTGTCGCCCGCCTACTTTGTGGGAGCGGTTTATGCAAATGAAGGGCGTGGCTCTGGCTACTTTGTGGGTGTGGGCTATGCAAATTTGTGGGTGCTGCTCATGCAAATTAGTGCGTGTCGCCCGCCTACTTTGTGGGAGCGGTTTATGCAAATGAAGCGGCGTGGTTCCCGCTACTTTGTGGGAGTGGGTTATGCAGATTTGATGGGCGTGGTTTCGGCTACTTTGTGGGTGTGGGCTATGCAAATTTGTGGGTGTCGCTTATGCAAATTAGTGCGTGTCGCCCTCCTACTTTGTTGGAGCGGTTTATGCAAATGAAGGGCGTGGTTCCGGCTACTTTGTGGGTGTGGGCTATGCAAATTTGTGGGTGTCGCTTATGCAAATTAGTGCGTGTCGCCCGCCTACTTTGTGGGAGCGGTTTATGCAAATGAAGGGGCGTGGTTCCCGCTACTTTGTGGGAGTGGGTTGTGCAAATTTGATGGGTGTGGTTTCGGCTACTTTGTGGGTGTGGGCTATGCAAATTTGTGGGTGTCGCTTATGCAAATTAGTGCGTGTCGCCCGCCTACTTTGTGGGAGCGGTTTATGCAAATGAAGGGCGTGGCTCTGGCTACTTTGTGGGTGTGGGCTATGCAAATTTGTGGGTGCTGCTCATGCAAATTAGTGCGTGTCGCCCGCCTACTTTGTGGGAGTGGGTTATGCAAATTTGATGGGCGTGGTTTCGGCTACTTTGTGGGTGTGGGCTATGCAAATTTGTGGGTGTCGCTTATGCAAATTAGTGCGTGTCGCCCTCCTACTTTGTTGGAGCGGTTTATGCAAATGAAGGGCGTGGTTCCGGCTACTTTGTGGGTGTGGTATATGCAAATTAGTGTGTGTCGCTTATGCAAATTAGTGGGCGTCTCCCGCCTACTTTCTGGGAGCGGTTTATGCAAATGAAGGGGCGTGGTTCCCGCTACTTTGTGGGAGCGGGTTATGCAAATTTGATGGCCGTGGTTTCGGCTACTTTGTGGGTGTGGGCTATGCAAATTTGTGGGTGTCGCTTATGCAAATTAGTGCGTGTCGCCCGCCTACTTTGTGGGAGTGGGTTATGCAAATTTGATGTGCGTGGTTGCGGCTAGGTTTTGGCTACTTTGTGGGTGTGGGCTATGCAAATTTGTGGGTGTCGCTTATGCAAATTAGTGCGTGTCGCCCGCCTACTTTGTGGGAGTGGGTTATGCAAATTTGATGTGCGTGGTTGCGGCTACTTTGTGGGTGTGGGCTATGCAAATTTGTGGGTGTCGCTTATGCAAATTAGTGCGTGTCGCCCGCCTACTTTGTGGGAGTGGTTTATGCAAATGAAGGGCGTGGCTCTGGCTACTTTGTGGGTGTGGGCTATGCAAATTTGTGGGTGCTGCTCATGCAAATTAGTGCGTGTCGCCCGCCTACTTTGTTGGAGCGGTTTATGCAAATGAAGGGCGTGGTTCCGGCTACTTTGTGGGTGTGGTATATGCAAATTAGTGGGTGTCGCTTATGCAAATTAGTGGGTGTCTCCCGCCTATTTTCTGGGAGCGGTTTATGCAAATGAAGGGGGGTGGTTCCCTCTACTTTGTGGGAGTGGGTTATGCAGATTTGATGGGCGTGGTTTCGGCTACTTTGTGGGTGTGGGCTATGCAAATTTGTGGGTGTCGCTTATGCAAATTAGTGCGTGTCGCCCGCCTACTTTGTGGGAGCGGTTTATGCAAATGAAGGGGCGTGGTTCCCGCCTACTTTGTGGGAGTGGGTTATGCAAATTTGATGGGCGTGGTTTCGGCTACTTGGGTGTGGGCTATGCAAATTTGTGGGTGTCGCTTATGCAAATTAGTGCGTGTCGCCCGCCTACTTTGTGGGAGCGGTTTATGCAAATGAAGGGGCGTGGTTCCCGCCTACTTTGTGGGAGTGGGTTATGCAAATTTGATGGGCGTGGTTTCGGCTACTTGGGTGTGGGCTATGCAAATTTGTGGGTGTCGCTTATGCAAATTAGTGCGTGTCGCCCGCCTACTTTGTGGGAGCGGTTTATGCAAAGGGCGTGTTTCGGCGACTTTGTATGATTGGCTTATACAAATGAAGGGGCGTGGTATGCAAATGAAGGGGAGTGGTATGCAAATAAAGGGCGTGTTTCGGCTACTTTGTGGGATAGGCTTATGCAAATGTAGGGGAGTGGTATGCAAATGAAGGAAGTGGTTCCGGCTACTTTGTGGGTGTGGTATATGCAAATTAGTGGGTGTCGCTTATGCCAATTATTGGTTGTCGCCCGCCTACTTTGTGGGAGCGGTTTATGCAAATGAAGGGGCTCCCTTCATTTGCATAAACCAATCCCACAAAGTAGCCGAAACCACGCCCATCAAATTTGCATAACCCACTCCCACAAAGTAGCGGGAACCACGCCCTTCATTTGCATAAACCGCTCCCACAAAGTAGGAGGGCGACACGCACTAATTTGCATAAGCGACACCCACAAATTTGCATAGCCCACACCAACAAAGTAGCCGAAACCACGCCCCTTCATTTGCATAAACTGCTCCCACAAAGTAGGCGGGCGACACGCACTAATTTGCATAAGCGACACCCACAAATTTGCATAGCCCACACCCACAAAGTAGCTGAAACCACGCCCATCAAATTTGCATAACCAACTCCCACAAAGTAGCGGGAACCACGCCCCTTCATTTGCATAAACCGCTCCCAGAAAGTAGGCGGGAGACACCCACTAATTTGCATAAGCGACACCCAGAAATTTGCATATACCACACCCAAAGTAGCCGGAACCACACCCTTCATTTGCATAAACCGCTAATTTGCATAAGCGACACCCACAAATTTGCATAGCCCACACCAACAAAGTAGCCGAAACCACGCCCCTTCATTTGCATAAACTGCTCCCACAAAGTAGGCGGGCGACACGCACTAATTTGCATAAGCGACACCCACAAATTTGCATAGCCCACACCCACAAAGTAGCTGAAACCACGCCCATCAAATTTGCATAACCAACTCCCACAAAGTAGCGGGAACCACGCCCCTTCATTTGCATAAACCGCTCCCACAAAGTAGGCGGGCGACACGCACTAATTTGCATAAGCGACACCCACAAATTTGCATAGCCCACACCCACAAAGTAGCTGAAACCACGCCCATCAAATTTGCATAGCCCACACCCA